>NW_010411324.1:14080-28795 GCF_000710305.1 Buceros rhinoceros silvestris | reverse complement strand
CAGGTTTGTGCCCCCATAAAAAAAAAAAAAAAAAAGAATTTTCTCTGATCATTGCCAACCAGCAAAGCACAGCAGTGAAGGATGTAACTGTCACCTTCTTTCAACACCTGGAATACTTTTTTGCTTTTCTAAACTCTCGTTTTCATCTCCAGGCTCCTTCGCACACCACAGGATGGGTCACTTCATCATTCTGCTATGCTTAGGTGCTGCTGCATTATATTCTCACCAGCCCTCTCTGGTGTTCCTGTATGGTTTCAAAGCCCATCCCATGCAACTGAAACCTACAGATGGCATTTCTAGATCCCTGCATGTCATCCAAATATCAAAGCTGCACTGGAGTATGGCAGGCAAGAAAAGGGGTAATTTCTGCTCTGCACTGCAGGGTTGGACACGACTAGCTAGGACAGGGTCCTGCCCCCACTGAGCCCCAACTCTGGTAAAGAGACTGAAGACCATGGGAAGTTCCCTTTTTTACCATTCTTCTTCAGCAAGTGCATGCTGCAGCCTATGTCTGTGCCATCATAGAAGTGGCCGTGTATTAAAGTAATATTTTCTTCCCCCTTTCTTCCTTTTGGGGGGCAGAACTTCTCAGGGTTATGATCCACTGGGATGAACAGATCACACCACAGATCTTCCCACTTTCTTCTTTCTTTCATGGCTGTGGCATCCCCCAAAACTTCCTGCCAGCACATTTTGCTTGATGGGATGGGGTCCTTGTGACTCACTAGGCACAAGTTGCACCAGTCTTTGCACAAGGTACTCTGAGATCAGGTTCAAGTGCTGCTCTCTGAGTACCTGTGCTTTAGTTAAAATGTTTGTAGAAAAACTGGAGAGATCACATCAAGGACATATCAGATGATAGCATTTAGGGACTGCAGAAAATCCATTAAGATGAGATACTTACAGGAATCTTCCTCATTCACTTATCAAAAAGGAGGCTGATCTATGACATGATTGCTGTGGAAGAGTACATTCCTGAGGAGTGATTTCCATGCAGTGCCCTTACCATTGACACAGCAGAGAAATATTTAAAAATAAACAATTTCTGGAACTTAATGCCTGGTCCAAAAGAACAAAATACGACATTTTTTAATGGAAATGACAAATAACTCAATTATGACCTGATGCAGAGCAGGGAAAAATATTTGTCCTCTCAGCAATGTTCTCAAGCTAGAGAAGCTATTTTCTATCCTACTTAGAGCAATGCGGATCAGAACAAACCAGGGCCACAAGTTCTGCTTGGAGCATTTAGGTGCTATTTTATTTCTACCAATAAAACACAGCCTGATGTCAACCGCAGAAATGCTTTCACTTTTCCAAGAACGAGTGTACCTCAGTAGCAACAACGAAAGGTAGACCACAATAACAGATACTGCTACGGCACTCAGAGAACAAATTATATTGATTAATAGCTTTGGGAATTTTTAGTTTTTCCATGCAAATTCTTTGAAAAGAAAAGCTTTAGAAGTACGGTGGGTTAAAAAGTCGTGATGTGATGCAAACGATACGGAGTAACGGCAACTAATCAGACATACTGCCACAGTGTAATTGGAAGATGCTCAGACATACCTTCTGTGGTTGAAGTGCTTGCTTATTTGTTAGGATTTCCACTGCCAAATAAAGCATTCAAATACCCTTTCTTCCATTAATAGGAATGGGAACTGAGCACAAGGGTGGCCTAGAAAGCTTTAGGAGTCTCCCTTTCTTTTCACATTAAGACTAATGGAAGGTATTTATCCTGCCACACACAGCTGATGCCAAGTTTCTGTGCCTTTGCATCTTGGCAGGAGGTGGTAGCTGTGTAGCAGTCCTTCTGTGATTTTTTTTTCATAAATCACAGCAGAGAGGAGTGTTGGTCATTATTACTGATCAACACCTTACAAAAATAGCAGCCTCGATAAGGAGATTTTGGGACGTTTCAAATGCCACCTGTAGACCATCACCAAAAAGCCACCATTCAGAGTGCTCAGTTGTGCTGTTGACACACAAAGAGGAGCCCGACCCCTATTTAGAGAAGCAGCAGTCATTAAAGGCTTTCTCGGCTCTTCAGAAGCTTCCTTATTTGTGATAATTTGTTACAACTCATAGGCTGGTATTTCTGCTGCTCACATATCATCCTTCTAGGCGTAAGGACGGCCATAATAAAAATAGAAGTGTAACAGGTCATGTTTCTACACTTTAGCCTAATGGGATAATTTAATGTGCTCTTAATGGCTATAGATCTCTCCCATCCTCCCTAAAGCCAGTTCTAACAGCATGAGATTTGAGGAAACAGAAGCCTCTGGTGTGGAGCTGTTATTTCTTTTTATAGCTTGCTTTTGTAACTCTGCGGAGTGTAAAATTCAAGATTAGTTTGAGATTAGTTTGGATAAGCATAAGTACGTCACAGAGAGATTTTTAATTGCTTCTTTCTGCTTTACAAAGTCCATTTGTGTTCAGGAAAAAAAATGTGTAGAGAAGTCATGTGTAACTTCTGGGTGAAGGCTTGCAAGCCAATGCTTTTAAAGAGCATTCATTGCAAAGCAGCTTCCACTTGAAAAATCTTACAGCCTCTTTTGGGACCCTGAGCGTTTTGACAGCAATGAATTATTTTTTGAGATCCTGTTTTATTCTGGTTTTACTTTGAACACACAACACGTAAGTTTTTAATAATAATAAAAAACCCCATTGATTTGATTATAATCGTGAGTCACCAACATCTATTATTCTATTCAGTTTACACACATCTAAATGCACACAAGACAGTACATTATGATTACCAACTTGCTTTTTAGGTTTGTCTTGTGTAGCATAACCCTTGAAATTTCTTATAAATTCTAGATTTTCTTGCATACTTGACAACTCTTTCCATGTATAGATACGAAAAATATATTTATTCATTCTTCTGCAGTAATTTGCCTTTTGCCTTGCTTGGTACTAGGAAAATGTGGGCACAGTGTCAAAATAAAATATGGTAACATTTCTCAGCTTTTTTATAGAGTGGGAAAGTCCTTGTTACAAGGACCTTTCAGTTTATGAAGGATTGATGTATGCCTCCATATACAGAGGCACGAAGATGCACAGAATATGTACAGTTACAGTACATGTAATTAATTTTAAATAATAGAAAATGCCTCTTGTTTTTCAGATAATTGAATATAATTCTCAAGCCTTCAAGCCCCTGTGTCAGCCACACTCTATGTGTATTGCCCAGGATGGAGGGATGATTTTGTTGTGCTCTGCATTTATTCCCTAAAATTTAAAAAAAAAAAATAAAAATAAAAATAAAAAATGAAGTCATCTCTTCAGCAATATAAACAAATGGCTTTAGTAACTTTTCTCCAACCACTGTTCAACGTAAAATCTTAGAATTGCAGAAATGTTTAGCTTGGAAAAGACTTTAAAGATCATTGAGTCCAACCATCAGACACAGGGCAAACAAAAACTATTACGTTCACCTCAGGAAAGTTTCTCTTTATGCAATTTCAGTTAAGGAAAAGCCAGCAGTTCCTCTTTCCATTGCCATGCCACAACATAAACTAGTTCCTTAGGGCCTTTCAGAAAGATGTCTGTCCCTGCTTCACCCCTCAGTGGGGGACTTTTCCTCTACATGGGTTCAGCACAAGCCCCTTCTCACCAGATACTGGCTTCTCCAGTTCACACCCAGGGACATCCTAGGTGGCTGTCCATCGCACAAATGAGACGCAAGAGATAAAACATTTCCATCAGGGTGTACTTGAACAAAACCCAGATAAGCATGGCAGCTTTCCTCCAGCCAAAATATGCTCAGGGATGACTAGGTAGCTTGGCTGAGGGAATGTTCTCCTAAAATTGATCTGGAAGTACATCCTAGTGACGTGGCATGACAGCAGCTGGAATAACTGATAGAGGACCAGCTGATCTGGAGGTTCACCTGGTTGTACACAAGCTCCTGGAATCTTCCCAAAGTAAGAGGTATGTGAAAGAGGTAGTGATTTTGTCAGCTTCTGGGACACAGCTTTCTGCTTTAGCAGATCTGTTGTCACTCTGCTCTTTATGACACAGACAGTCGTGATCTTCTACCATGACAGCATAGCAAGTTTTCAAAGGATCACATCATCTATTCTGTGTCTACTCTGGCCTGCCTTGAATATCCCTGAAGCTCTGCCACGTGGAAGAAAAACTCCTCATGTGCCGTGGTCAAAGTGCTCCTTCCCTTCTGTGCTGGGAGAGCACTACTGTTGGGAATTGGGAATGGCAGTGTGTGTAACATAAATTAATTGTGAGGTGCTTTGGGACCAACCCGCAGGAGTGGAAAAAACACAAACTTGTATTTGTCTATCCTAGAAAATGACTGAAAGAAAGACTTCAGACTGCAGATGTGTATGTGCTGAGGCCATTTCCTGTTGCACACCCCAGTAAAACCCAAGTCTCTAGTGACAGTGCTCCAGATGGGCTGTGGCAGCACATCTGCCAGCAGACAGCCTGTGCAGAAGCTTTCTTGGTCTCTCCACCAGAGCAATGTCAGAGTCTGCAGCCAAACAGACCAACAATTCATTATCCCACTTCCAGAGTTTAAAGCCAGAAGGGACTAGCATAACCGATGTCTAAATACCAGCTTCAACCATTATAGCCCGTTCAGAGACCAAAGTCTGCTGTTAGACCACTGAATGCCCTTCTTGTGGAGATTAAAATGCACGTTACGGGCGGAGGACTTTTTCACTAGTGTTTTAGCTAGCTAAGCACATCTGGCAGGCGAAGCAAAGCTGAGCTTACAGTTTGATCCAACAGCCACGAAGAGGCTGAGCACCTCTTGTCTGATTTCACTTAGTTGTGGATGCAGTTTTGTGTTCTCACACCACCCTCTGCAACTTTGACTCTTTAAGGGACTGAGCAGGAGCAGAGAAAAGAACAAGCCTTCACCAGGCTGGAATTCACGTTGTTAGCTAGGGCAAGGTCAGCTAAAGAGAAAACAGTCCAACAAAGTAATCGGTTGCTTGGGGGTGCATTTTGTTCAGCTGGTGCAGTACAAGGTCACATCAACGGATTTTCTCTCCCAGACACATTGGCAGGAAAGCGGAAAGCTTACACTGTCAACCATGTGGTATTGGTGTGGTGCTCAGTAGCACTTCCTACACCTATAGGTGTACATCACACAGCGATTAGGATTTCAGGTTACAAAGCTAGGGAACAGTGCTTGGTCAAAAGCCATTCAGATTGGCACTTTCATTGTCTCTGACACAAGTTTAGAGCTGGCCTAATGTTTACTAATGAAATACAGGCATTAAATTGCAGCAAATCTTTTTTCTTAGCACTGAGATATTATGAGGCACCCCAGCTCATCATAGGAAAACCCATATCCGTGATGGATTTCATCTACACTTTACCTCTCTCCTGCTTTAAGTTCTCAGGAGGGAAGCCTGAACTGTACATTAATTAATTCAAAATGTACATATCATCCTTGGCTTAACTATTAAGGACCTTTCCCCATCTGGCTTCAAGGTCAAGTATTTGTCTAGATGTGTTCAAGATTCCCAGCTCAAACAGGGTCTCATGTCAATGCTGATCAGACAGATGGCATGGGAATTTACTTTTCAAAATAATTGATAATCATCTGGATATCAGATGAAAAATGGCAGGTAAGAAGAACAGGCAAATGAACACCAAATGAACTGGAAAAAGAGGTGTGTGGATAAAATTGTTGCTGTAATTGTGGTTTTAGCAAATTGGTTATTTTCTCACTGAAAACCTATGTAGTGTGAGCTCAGATGTCTTTTGCCATACAGCAACTCACTTGTCAAGCACTTCTGCTACTACCTGAATTATTAAATTAAGGCTATGCCATTCACTGACTTCCACAGAATGAAGATGAACTCTTCCTGTCCAAAACTGAGTGTTCATGGGTAAAGCAGTACCTGCTTGCTTACCTCTGGGCACGTGCTTGACCTACACAGGACACACTGCTCCCATGAATTCACTTCCATGCTGTTACACAAGAACTGGCTGATGCAATGCAGACAAAAAGAGTCAGTAATTGACCAGATGACAGGTTTTATTTTATTTTTTTTGAAATATGGATTTGAAAATTAAAAAAAAAGCAACTTTTCTTTCTGTATCATTCAAATAATAAACCTCAAACACCCAAATCTAAGTTCAGTGTCTCTTTTCCTCTGTAGTAACAGGGATGCCACACAGCTGTATCTGTTAAAATGAGGACACCAGAAATTTACTATACGGCCTCTCTGTCTTGCTTCCAAAAATAGTTATTCCTAATACAGTGAGTGAGAAACCAACTGTGTCTGCATTAATATATTGATAGTCAAGGGTATCTAAGTGATCACTGATCTATGAGTACTCCCTAGCAAAAAACAGTAAGAGTTAAAAAAAGCATGCAAAATGTTGTAGGTTACTGGTAGTTCTGCACCTTGATAAACAATGCTAAAAATGGGCACTCATAGGTAGACCAGCGGGAGGTGAAAAAACGTACAAATGCTAAACGTTTGAGCTGTCTTGCTCATGTGCAGCACATTAAAAAGAAGAAAAGCAGGAACACCGAAGAAAATGGAGTATGTTTTAGTCTAAAAGCAAAGGGAAACATACAAAACATAAACCCAGTTACAACTGCATCAACTCTGTTTTGGACCTTGCAATGATAGGTTTGTGAAGGTTAGCAAATGCTGCTTCAAATAATCCAGGAGTGATTTGTCTTCACTTTCTGGGCCTTTCTCTGAAGCATGATCGATAGAAAGGAAAGGCAAATCTAGCTGTGATAAATCAGTGTAGCTGCCTCTGCTTTATGATGGGTTCTGAGATCGAGAAAGTGATGGCAGCTGTAAATTAAATTTATAAGCTCTCTAGTTTAGTTAATTATAACTTGTTGTTATGCAAATACCAGGTAGAGGTACAGTCTAAATCCTCTGTAAGAGGACCCATGCAATGCCTCATCGGGTAGGTATACATTGATTTCCATGTCATTTACAGGAGCTGGCTGCTTTTGCAACTTTTGAGACGAAAGTGCCATTAACATTTGAAGAGACCAACAACAGTGAAGTTCATTAATTCGTCCCCTTGCAATTTCACCCTTGCAGTGATCGGAGCGTTAAACACAACTATCCACAACTGATACAGATGCTTCTATTGATGTACTCTTGCACCCTCAACCACAAACATACATGGCTTTTACTGCAGGATTCTACCAAAATCTGTACTTTATCATATAAAGGGTTTCTTCCCCTCTATTCCACCCATAATTCCAGCTCTATTTTCTGATATCCCCAGAACTTAATAGGTGTTTGCCTGCTTAGATGATTCCTGCAATCACACCATTCTCTCCTCCCTTATCCCATATCTCTGCTATTAAGACACATTCATGACTTACCACTTTCTTCTTGCTCTTGGAGAACATTGTGCAACTCCAGACTAAAGAAAGAATATACCCCAAAAGGCATGCATTTTTCTTCCTTCTCCTTGAATGTGGATAAAAAAAGAAATGCTGAAGTCATCCAGCTGCTCTCCTTTGGCAGTGGTGATGACGTAGTGATAATGAGAGATCAAGAACAAGTTCACAAGGTCAGTGCTAAAGGCAGGGGGAAACATGCAACGTAGTTACCAGCCAGGAACAAATCTGTGACTGTATGACATCTATATGCAGTGGTGTTTTATATCTTACATAGACCGTAACCTGTGAGTAGGACTGCAAAACATGGCAATAGCAGTTTAATGATGTCAGCGATGTTTGTTTAAATTTGGCAGTCTATGGTTGCAACTTCGTACCCACACAGCAACTAAATCCCAGCTCTAACTCAGAAACAACCAGTCACCTCACTCTCCTTATGCTGCTGTGGAAACCACAATGTAATTTATCACTGGTCCCACAGCCTAGTACCTTCACCCAGTAAGGAACCAAGCACTGGTTCGCATCTGTATTGCCATAAGCAATAGTAAAATTAATCATGCTGTGTGGACAATGCACTTGCAGACCCATCTTGGCTCAATGGTATCTTTAGTGTGACTGTCAATCTGACATTCTTGCTGCTCACAGAGTTGACTTTAATTCTCTCTTACGATGAGATGTATCAGAGGAAGATAAACAGCTGTGAAAGCGAACCCCCTTGCCTTGATCTCAGTCTTGGCATCTTCTGTCCTGGAGACCACCCTTCTAATCTGCTCTGCAGCTGCTAAAGTACTGTGACATTTTCCTGTGTTTGTCGGCAGAAATAAATATTTGCATATAGAAGTATGTTATAAATATATTTATGAGGAAGCTGTTTGTCTGGTATGGAATTATAGAATGATCATTTGCTGACTGACAAATTGTGCAGAGTCAATAAAAATGGACTCTGTGAATGTGAACAGCAGAGCAAACCAAATAATATTGGTATAAACAGCTTGAAATTTCAGCTCTATTATTGTTAGCATGGTCACATCACGTTTTTCAGAAGTCATTCATAATGTCAGTCCTTTTATTTCAAATGACGTATTTTTGCATGGTGTTTTATTCTTTAATTTGCAGGAAAAGAAATCAGTCCCTCTTACGGTTTTATGCTCTGCAAACAGAATCTCCAATCATTTCTAAAAATCTTTAATCTATACAGGATGATGGAAATACTCATATTCATATTCATGCCTTCATCTTGTTTCCAGAGCAGACAAATTAAGACTGACTGGAAGAAGCATATGCTTAGCGTCAATAAGGACATGAAATATTTGTTTCACTATAGCCATGTTAACTCTAATTCAGTGGGACTACTCAAGAATTTCATGCAGTGCATATTTTCAGGTAGCCTGCTAGGTCAAAGCTAAGTGCCAAACATCCAAAAACTGTCCCTATTCAATACAACCTGGGGCAATAAATTAATTATGAAGGCAGGAAATGCCAGATTTATAAGAAAATGTCCATTCAGCAAATCAGAAACATCCAATTACAATAGAAAGGCATTTTTGCCATAAGGGTGATGACGTGTGAAAACGCTGAGACAAGTGATTTTTCTACCTGCAGCTGGAAAACAATGAGCTTGAAAATAACTTGAAAATAACATCTGCACTTTTTCTTGCCTTCCTTTCAATTGCAAGACATTGTCCTTACCGATCGCGTGTATAATGACACTTTCTGTTTTTTCCATGACTGCTTGGGGATTGTACGTTTTAGCCTCATATCTGTTCTTAAAGTCCATGCCCATGCCATTGCCCTTTCTGAACAGATCATCTCACAGATGGGAAACTGTGCAGTCTTTGTGGACAAGATCCATCACAAAAGAACTGGTCCAGGAAGAAACACTGCATTTGGCCCATTCAGAGATAATATCTTTTCTTCTAGCCGGGCTGAACAACTAAATGATGGGTGGAAGATCATCCAGTCATTCTGGGAGCCCTCCAGAGAAGACAGTGAGTTATGAGGAGGCTCTTTTGGAGACAGAGTTTGGAAAAACAGAGACTGTAGTGGAGTATGGTTGAGAAGGCAGCTTTCCACCGAGTGGGCTGGTGAAAGGGATTTGATACGCTGAATTTATTTCCGTTGGAGTAATGATGCTGAATGTTCAAAGGTAAGAGTCTGGACTGAGCTAGAAGAGATCACCTTTAAACACTTAGCATTGTCAGTTACTTTTGCCTGGCACTTCTTATGAAGAAAACGACTGTTTCCTTCTCTGATCTGACCCTTTGTAGACATGTACCTATCTGTGAAATGTTTCATAGCCAGAGCTCCTTCATTTATTTCTTAGCTTCTCTTCAGCGTATCCTTACTATGTTATAAAGTCTTCTGATGATGGAAACGGTGTTTTGCAGTGCCATAGGCATACCATTCTATTTTAAGGTTCCTCAGTGTAAGATTTCCTTCAACACCTTAATATAGAGTTTGTATAATGTAGAACTTTTTCTGTATTAGCTGGAAAAAATAGTTGACACCCAAACAAATCGCATTCTTCCTGATTGCCTCAGAGCAGCTGTGCTGCCCTGTGCAGTCAGTTCTCTGATGGAGCATCAGCACTGGTGTGACCCCTTCTGGAGTCCATTCAAGTTCCCTGCTTGTCTGTTTAGATTATATTCCTTACACAGAAATTAGAATACAGGGAGGGAGGTTGAATGTCCATCTAACCAAATTGCGGCGGGGGTCCAGCCCCAGGAAACAGTGCTGGGCTCCCATGTCCTGCACATCATCCCTGAGGAGCTGGTCATGAGGTTAGCAGGCTCTGGTCTCTGTAATGCAGTAGTCCCACTGTGGGATGCTGAAAATCTGCTCTGAGACTAAGGACTCCTACAATGTTGAAAAGCCCCTGTGACTCTGAGCTGGCCAACAAGGTGTGGGTCTGGACTTGCTCCAGAAGAGGAGAGTGAAATCCTTTTATACATCTCCTTTTCTGCAGAAATGAAGTCTTCCTTCATTTTGCAGCCAGTGCTGCTCAGGAGAGCAAAGCTGATAAGTTGATGCTGGCAGAAGTCAAAAGTAAACTGTTTCTCACAGGAGGAAAATGGTTACCTGCAAGGAGTTCAGCCACCAAATCTTTTACAGTTTAAATCTTCTTCAAATACAATCTTAGAAGCAGTTAAGGCAAAACTCTTGGCTTAAAAGCTAGTCTTAAATTTCAAAACATGACAAGAAGTACTTACTAATTGCATAACATAGGGAGAGAGGCTTACCTGAAGGGCAGGAACAGCTTCATGCCAAAGCATATTATGTTCTCAAAGAGTAAGCAAGGCAAACATTTCAAATGGTCCATACTGAGAAACAGCAGAAATTCTGGTTTAGTTCTGAGAAAAGGACATAGTGGTCTTTTCAATTTTTTTTTTTTATTTTGTTTGAACAGCTGATAAAAATGGATGCTTGCAATTTACAGGTAGCAGAGCTTCCTAGTTTTGAGATCTTGGGGGCATTTTTATGCAGGAGGGAAAGAAATATCTCTCTGCAAATTTCCAGTTGCATCACAGAGCTAAAAGAAAAGATTTCTTTCCTCCTTAGGCCAGCAAAAACAGCCTTATTTTGCACACTGTTCTCATTTAAAGATGCCTTATAACAGAGGAACTGTCCAGCCTGCACTATGTACCCCTCTGCAGGTCTGTGTGTTCCTTAGTAACTGAATCAGGACTGTTCAGTTTGGGGCAGCTCTGCAAGTCAACAGCATTCAAAAACTGTGTGTATTTCTCAGACGACAATCATAAAAAAATAGGTATGTTCAGTAAATGAGTGTTCTCTACAGAAGAAATGGGACCTTGTGCCAGGTCCTTGTAGAATTACTGCAAACTGCATCACGTATTCTGCTTCCAACCCCCCAGGATCAAAACACAAAAGTAACCCATGTGATTTAAAACTCTCCTAGACCTGCTAGGCATTATGGGCTTACTATCGGAAGTCCTCTTATCTCACCCCAAAGGATTAGGGCCTGTTGGTGATGGAGGTTCTGTAACTGGTTATTATGGATACGCTATCTGTGGAGCTTCCAGTTCTTTACTACTATCACGAGCTACCAGCTATAGTAACACTTAGCTGTAGCTCTGAGTGAGGGCTAGATTCACACGAGGATTTAGGTGCTGCCAGGATGTTCCCACCTCTAACTAAAAGAGCCTATCTGAAGCACTCTTTTAGAGGGAGGGCTGGTATAACCATCTGTCTCTCGAAATAAAGGACAATGTAGTATCCGTACCCCCTCCTTTTCAATCATATACTGTATTTTGGATGTTAGGTGTTCTCCAAGTTCTCCAGGTTCAGACTCTTTTTCTTCCTTAATGAATCTTAAGCTTGTTTTCCACCTTGCAATTCATGAACCTGCATGCCCTTGAGGGTAGATGGGTTACAGGCATGCTGCGCTACAGCCACAAAGTATTTAGGTGAAGGCACGTGAAGCTGATGGGAATTGAACTAGACATATCAGTCAGATTACTTTTACCTCCCTGCATCTCAAATTGTTTTTTCTATTATTTCAATGCTTCTTTCAAAGAATGTATTTCAATGTATTTTTCAAAAAAGTCTGTAGTACTCTCAGCTGCTGCTGAGAACAGCCTGTGAGCTAAGGCACACAGCCGTGGCACACCTTACCAACTGACAAACATATATGCTGTCATGTTGGAGTTTAATTATACAACTCTTCTCCATCTCCATCTGCACAAACTGAGGAGGGCTGAGACCAAAGGTGATGAGAAAGGCAAAACAGTAATTTGACTGGGGAAAGCATACGAAAATCTTCCAAGCTGCTGCAGCACAAATTACTCCAACTACGGCATAATGGGGCATTAAGCAGTAAGACACGGCAGGTGGTGTATTAGGTGGAATAACATCTCCTCTTCTAAATGGCAGAGAACAGCAGAAAACAAACCCTGTGTGTGAACAGAGTGAAGAATGGAAAGGTGAAGAGTAATACCAAAGCCCCCAATGCACAGCAGATTAAAAGCGTAAGGAACGTGGGGATATCCATAGGGCTGTGGAGTAGAGGAGGGTTGAGGGTGAAAAGAAGGATGCAAGACTCTCATCCTTTGGTGAAAGTGAAGCTCCTGTTGCCCGATCTCTGCTCTGTGCCAGCATAAGACACCGCAACGGTCACCACACTGCTTGATTCTCTCTCTTTTTTTTTTCTTTTTTGATTAAAAAATCCTAGAACTCTAATAAGCTCTTGATTTATCCTGCCAGTCAGGGCTCCAACATATGTTCAGTGTCAGCACTTTCAAAGATGAAGCAAAACTTTCTGAAATCAAGACGCTCGGATAAATCAAGAGTTTTGAAGGTCTACATCTGAAAGCTCTCTACTTTCCCTTGGAGGTGTTAGGGTTAATGCTTTTAACAGCAATATTGAATGAACAAGGAAAGTGGAGATTCATATGTAATCACCTTGTTTGAGAGACTGGGATTTAAGATGAGCAACTTAAGAGAATATTAAACTTTAATGAAATGTTTTCATTGAAATGGCTGATTTCCTTTTATAAATAACTAGTTCCTTCACCATTTAATGTCTTTACAAGGCTCTTCACAATCTGATGTCTTTCTAAACTTTGACAATGTCTTCGCCTGCATGCCTCCCCTGTTTTCATGGGAATATATACGCTCTTTCTCAAATAACTTAATATTCCTCAATCCCTATAAATATTAACTAACACTTTGTAGAGTAGAAGATGAAATGTTTACCATTCACATTAAAGTTAGTCAATTCGTGATCCATTTAGGTTGAATCCCTGTTGGGGGTACAAGGGAAGGAAGTACAGGATGAGGTAGAAAATAGCCCTCCGTGAGTATGTTTTGAGCACACGTCTATGGCAAACCCTTCTTGAGCAGAAAAAAGTATTTGCATATCTGTAAGTAATAAGAATTAAGACAGGAGCTTTGTTTGAACTATTCTTGAATTTGATTTTCCTCTGACAGGTGGGTCCTGGTTTGCACATTATGTTCATCATTATTTGAATCCCAAATCACTCACCAACATGGCTTAATAACTGCTTTCCGGGTTCCTACAACTCCAGATCTTGCAACAGAAATGAATTATGAAAAATAATTCCTCTTTCCTGAATCAGTGTCTTTCAGGTACAGCAAATTACATATTCAATAGCAATTCCCACATGTTGGTGGCTCTGAGAGTTGCCTGGAGCAGGGGTACATGTCTGCTACATGCATAGGATGACACCAAGCATCTTTTTGTTCAGGGTTTTTTCCCCATACTCCTACAATGATAATAATACTGATAACTGTAATAGATGTTGAGACCTGGAAGGGCAAATGTTCAAGAAAGAACCAAGTAATTCTTGTAGAAAGAGCAATCTTACAAATCTGTCATTCACTGCACCGTTCAAGCAAGTGAAAATATGGCAAAAATTGCAAAACCAGGAAAAAACCAGAAAGGTGAGTTCAAAATATTGCTATTGCTTTTTTTTCCCAGCCTTTAACAATGTACCTTACAGTCTGCGTCTGCTTTTATCATTCAACTCAGTTTCACAATGCAAACAAATGATATATTAACAATCTTGTTTTCTCCAGAGCATTCTTCCATCCTCAGCAACTTCAAAGAGTATTTGAGGTACCCAGACTTAAAAATACACTACAAAAATACACATTACAAAAACACTCACTTTTTAAATAGTCTAAGCTTAAGAGTTTACAAACAATAGAAAGTCTTTGCTGGGATTCAGATTCTGTTTCTTTTTAGATAGGCATTAACTAAGATCATCTACTGGTAGGCAGAAGAAAAATATCGATCCCACCAACCTAAGTAACATGAAGAACTGAAATTCCAATCCTCCAACACCTGGACACAACACCTCGTTCTGTGAAGGATAATTTAGTTCCTTGCGTTTTTAACAAATTCTAAATCTGAATCTTGCAAATTTTGTAGGGGGTGTCAACAAATACAGACTTGGAAAGTTTGAAGATGTCCTGGTTTGAGCTAAAACTTCCTTGTTTTGGGTAATGGACAAATAGAATTATTCCATGCAAATCTGATAATTCCGCATTTAATTGGTTAAGGGGGTCAGGTGAAACGTTACGTCGGGAACCTCTAAAAGCAGCAGGCCGGGGGAGTGTTCTTCCTCTTGGACTTCCGCCGCTGCACGGAGGGAGGCCTCCCACCAGGCTGCTGGCTGCCGAGCTAGGCCGGAAGCCTGAGGCCTAGTCCCCAGATCGCCTGAAGACTGCAGACTCTGAACTCTCTTAACTGTTTTGCTGTGAATCCCGTCCTGTCTGGAAATCGGGTGAGAATGTCCAAATCTGCCCTGCCGAGAGCCGAGGGTTTGTTTTTCCTCCTACTATTAAATTGGCTGGGTGCGGCGGGGCCCCCTTCCCCCCCC
>NW_010411324.1:0-14050 GCF_000710305.1 Buceros rhinoceros silvestris | reverse complement strand
CCTTCCCTTTCGCCGCGGACAGCATTTTACTCTGCGCTCCGCCTGGAAGCTGGTGGAAGCTTCCCTCCCACCTTGCTGTTGGAAGCCTGCCCAGAGCACTGACCTTGAAAAGGACCGTACAGAACTTTGGTTATCTGAGTCTTCTTTTCTTAGGTTTTTTTTTCCTTTCTCGGTTTGTGCATATGTATTAGTAGAGAATAGTTGTGTGGCTTTCTTGTTTATTAAAAGTTTTGTTTCAGCTTCCCAAATTCAAACCAAGGTGTGAATTTCTTCTTTTCTCCCCTAAACTCCTTCTGTCTTTAATAAGACAGAGGAGAATCGTTAAGGAAATTCGAGGGGTTATTTGCCTCGGCCCTCGACCCTTAACAGAAGAGAAGCCAATGTAGGAGTACTCCAAGTCCAGATTCACGTCTCTGCCTCATTTCCTACCACTGGTAGAAATTAAATTTTTACTTTCTTCTCAAAAGTTAATGCAGGGCAAGTACTACCTGGTGAGCAGTGATGCCTTGTAAGTGTTTTGGAGATATGCGGAAACACACAGCATGACTCACAGATCTTATTGTTGAATAATGGTGTGTTTCTACAGTGAAAACATATCTGGCATTCATGTCCTAATAACAGATGAAACTCGTTTGTCCTATTGTGCTTGGCATTTCACTCTGTGGTGAGTCACTAAGTGCAGGGGGACAGGAAGACCTTTCCTATACATTCCAGGTGAAAACGGTTCTAGGAAAAGTGACAGAATATTGCTGCAGATAAAATAATACAGTTGCAATACTGTTTGCATATCTTCTTCTAACATCCCTAAGTTAGATGAACACAATATTAATTTTCTTTAATAAAATCAAGGTGTAATCATGCTAGTGCTACTCACCTTCTTTTTGCTAGCGGGAAACTATTGCAACGAACCTTTGTTTCCTGCCTGCCTTGTTTCCTTTCAATGTCAGAAGAGGGGGATGGGTATCACACTGGGGCATCATTACAAAGGAGGTGGAGGATAGAAACTGCTCTTCTGTTAAACGGTTACTGGTTTGTTATCAAGATACTTCTAGAGCAGGTGTTCAAGTTTTCTTTTAAGCTACAGGAGATAGAGAAGCATCCATTTGTCTTTCTGGGAAACATATGTGTGCCATAGCTTACTTGAAGCAGAAGTCATCCGCAGTAGCTGCAGTGTTCACATTTCTAAAGCAAGTGGACTATGGGCTTTGGCCATACTCAATTTCCATGTTTTGTGAAACACAGACAAATTTTAGTTTGGAATTCTGCCTAGCATACGTCCAAAACCTCATGGTGGAAATGTTGTGGGGTGGGGTGGAAATGCCTCGGTCCTCTTTAGCATGGAGTGCCTGCTGGTGCTGGGCACAGGGGGACAGCTGGAGATAGGAAGGGAAATTGGGCTGATGGAGGTCTCTGCACTAAGGCCATCTTGTCTTCCAGAATTAATCAGTGCTGCCAAGATAGAGCCCAGGACTCAGTGGCAGGAGCTAATGCTACCCGAGGAGAGAATCTGCAGCACCGGTCCTGGTGGTTTGTTATTGCTTGTCACATTTCCTTCCTCATCCTCTCCTCGTTCTAATAAGCCAGGTGTTTGGCACTAACTTGGCACTCCTAGGAGACCTTGTAGTTACACAGTAGAACAGCTGGAGAAAATCTTGAGCTGCCGGGGAGCTGCCTAACATCCAGGAGGCTCCTGCTGCTTCTATAAATGCAAGGTTATTCTGACTCAGGGTGAAAGCTCTACTTTGCTCTTCACTAAAGTCTGAGAAGGACAAAAGGGCAGGAGCTGAATAACTACATTACCTACTTCTACTCTGCCTGCTTCCTTAATGGTTAATTCTTTGCATTTTCTCTCTCATTCCCCGTTGGCTCATTTTCCGTTCTTTTATCATTAATCAGAACATCTCTAAAGTGGGTGAATAAATCAAATCAGTACTTGGCCTAGGATTCTATGCAACAACCTCAGTATCCAAATTCTTTATATTCGTCACTTCTAAATGGATCCCTTTATCTGGAGGAGCTATGTGAATTGAGCTTCTCATTACACGGATTGGGTTGTTCTGCCTTTTCAAAGCAAGCCTCGCTTCTGGGAACACATGTCTGAGGAGCCATCACTCTACACACACTGCGTATATTAACTTTTATTGTTTGGTTCTATTGCCCTTCTGGTTTGGTTTTTGTTTTGTTTTGTTTTAACTGACATTTAATATGAATTCCATTTTAGGACAGAAACTAATTTAAGGCCAAAATTAGCTACTTAACTTTTTATCTTGCTTGATACTGTCTGGAAACTCCACTCCTGTGTCTGTTTAACCAGCTGCTATTTACTTTCAACCCTACCAAGGCCCTTATTTTCCTCTCGCAGTCAGAAACTACTAAAGACCTCTAGGCTTTTCAAGGACCCAAGTCTTGATTGAACTCTGGTTTTCTGGTAGCAGAGAACAAATTCTATGTAAATTCTTATATATCTAGTAGCTGTAGGGCTTGCTTTGATCTTTTGATCTCATGATTCAAGTCCTCTACTGATTCTGGTGTCTCTGATTCCTACTGTCATGAGATACCTGGTCATGGCCAAGGTCTGTGGAAGATCCACAGAAAAATCTCATTGCAATGACCTAAAGAAGACACTTCCTTTTAAATCCCTGAGGAATTATAAAGCACTAGTGAATCAGTTCTTGGTGTGTATCCTGAAACTGCTCTACGAATCAATGTTCAGAAACAGCTGCTAAGGCTAGACTGTTGAGTAGACTGTTCTATTTGTCAGTCACCACTACTTGTGACAGATGTGTAGGATCCTACTTCTGTTGTATCTCTGATCTATCACAGGACATTCTACACACCTTTGCGACACATGTGCCCATGTAGAGAGAAAAAATTCCTCTGGACTAGGCTGTGCATCTTTCTCTTCAAGAGCACAATAGTGGTTGATTTCAAAATGGACTGTGCCTGCCTGTGAAATATATGTAGCATCATGGTGCCTGGAGAGCAAAATGTGATTCTCTTGAGAACAGAGAAAGAAATCACAAGGATATAGTAACTACATAAATTAAATGCTTTTCCTAATATTTGTAAACTCTTCTAGCTATTCTAAATCTAATGAAGATGACTCAAAGTGTTTGCAGCTGATAAAAATACTGATCTGTGCTGTATCATGTATTAAGCCTAGAAGGGCACAAGGGGGTGATGAAAAACATGCAGGTTCTTCTCCACCATCCCTCTCTTTCTTCACCCCAGCACTCATCCAAAAGTGTCAGCACACAGTTGTTATATTTTTCACAGAGAAAGCATTTTTAAAATGAAAAGCCAAACTTCAGCGAATCCAAATTCCCTTTGTTTTCTTCTCTCTTTTCTACTAAACTTTGTGCATGACCCTCTTAAATCAACAGAATTCCTGCAGTGAATAAGTCTGAGAGGTCTGGTCACTCACACCTTGGAAACACACCTGGAAGTCCCTCTAAGTCAAAGGCGTATCCTCCTCATTCTTAAATGTACACTTTGGCAAGTCACAGTATGATCAAATGCATCCAGAAAAACTTAGAGGGGGCTTACATGTGAAGCTCTTCTCAGAGGAGAAAAGTCTTCCTTGCTTCATGATTGTACCTTGGCTCCCTTATGATATAATACTTTTTTTCTGTTGGTTGATGACTAAACTTATCTTGTCAATTTACCCTTGATTCTTAGGCTCCATTAGCCACCTCCACAGGGCAGTAGGTGGTTGTTGGCTGCTATCCAAAGTGTTCTGTAGCTGCGATGCCATGTCTTATTCTGCTTATGCACTTTGATTTGGCTGGCAGTGTCTAATCACCTCTATACATATACCTCTATTTATACTGTGGGGTTTTTTAAGACTCCATTCCTCGAAAGACATGAACCTGTTGGAGAGAGCCCAGAGAAGGGGTACTAAAATGATCAGAGGGCTGAGGCACCTCTGCTGAGAGGACAGGCTGAGACAGTTGGGGTTGTTCAGTATGGAGAAGAGAGTCTCAAGGCAGACCTTATTGCAGCCTTCCAGTACTTGAAGGAGGCCTGTAAGAGAGATGGGGACAGACTTTTTAGCAGGGCTGGTTGTGACAGGACAGGGAATGGTGGTTTGAAACTAAAAGAGGGGAGACTTAGCTTAGACATAAGAAATAAATTTTTTATCAGGATGTTGAAACACTGGTACAGGTTGTCCTGGAAACATTCCAGGTCAGGCTGGACTAGGCTTTGAGCAACCTGACCTAATCGACGTTGTCCCTGCTCACCGCAGGCAAGTTGGACTAGATGACCTTTAAATGTCCTCTCTAACCCAAATTACTCTGACTCTATATTTCTATGATTCATCATCATCCTGTTCTTCAGGGTGGCATGCAGTCCCTGCCTGGTGACAAGCTGGGCTGGTCCACTTCTTCCCTAAAACGGGAGACAGTCAAATGTATATCGCTTGTTTAGTAAGAGATGCCATCAGGTCAGAGTCAAAAGTCACTGATTCTCTTCATTTCTTGTCTCTGATTAACCAAAGAAGCCACCCTTTCTGTTACACAGCAAGTTCTGTTGTCTTTCATTTCTACAGAAAATAAAGTACTGCAAAAACCGGACTGAATATTAATTTTTTTCTACCAAAGATGCACAGTTTTCTTGAAAAGGATGAGAAAGCAGAAAATCTAGATTTCTGCTACGTCACTTATACATTCATCATGATTATTTTCAGACACTGGTCAGTCCTGTAAGAAGTCCATACACCAGTCTGCTCATCCAGGAAATAACTATGCACCTGGCCGTAAGTCTGAGCAAGACTGGCTGTAGAGGTTGTGCAGCTGGATTGCACTAATACAATGGGAGATTTGGATTACAACCCTTCCCAAATCTAGGTATCACAGCTGCTGGTAGCAGTGCAATAGACAGTAAACCTGGAGTGATCTGTAAGAGCTCCTTTTCTGCCCCTTTCCTTCCTGATAATGGTTTTAAAATTAAAAAAAAGTCCATGCCAGTTCAGTAATCACTCATAGATAATTTCCTGAAGTGGGAAGGGAGCACTGAGGCTGGCTTTTCCACTCTCCTCTTGTGATGAGCACTCACTGACAGAATGAGGTTATTCTCTTCTAAAGAAGTTACTGTTTCAGGCTGCATTTCCAGTTGTTAAAGCTCCAGACTTCACAAGCAGCCTTTCTGGAGCTCCACTCCTCATGCCTGATGGAAAATCTGCTTTACCAGAAGAGCGAGCAGGTTAATATCAAACCTCATAAACTGAAGCAGTGACCCTGAATGCGCTTGTGTGTGTGATGCCACATTTCCCCACCAAACCACACAACCTCTTTGATGTAAGCATTATCCAACTGCCAGATCAATTCAGGTCCCAGATTCCTGACCCATGATCAAAATGATCACTATGACTTCTGTACCTGATTCTCAGCTGCTGCGCATGGATGTAGTTGGACTTCAGAAAAATGACAGATGATGATGTAATTAAACTCAGTAATTACATCCCTTCTTAATAACCTACTTTCTAGAGAGCTGTCCTACAAAATTCAGACTAGGTTTAAACTTCAGGCATTGAATTATTGCATGCTAATCTTGTCGTTAGGCTGAGCTCAGAAACAAAGGAATTCACCTTGGCATTTGATCTGATGTAAAGCTCACTGCTCAGAGGCATCACACTTGCCTTTGAGCTCTGCTGCAAAGTCATGAGTAAGCAGAAGAGCACAGTGGTGGAAGCTCCTGTGCAGGAAAGGTAGAGAGAGCAGGGGAGATCAAGTCCTTGGCTGATAAATAGGCAACTCATTTTAAATTGATGGCTAGTGAGTTCCTTGCTAAAGGGCTTCTAAAATCACTCCTACACTGGAGAAAAGGAAAAATGTAATAGACATTGGCTGACATGTCTAAAAACCGTTTGTGACCCTAAGGTTGGCCGGTCAGGCTTTCCAAAGCTGCTCCTAGTCCTTGAAAGCTCCGTGCTTCATCGTAGCTGCAAACCACTGACAGCTTGTACCTGGTATCATGAAACAGCAGGCACTGGAAGAGGATTAGGAGACAAGAACATGGATGGTGGTATTGCAGAGGTTTAAATCTCCTCGTCCTTGCCTTGAGCACCATCAGAGAGCAGAGGAAGGACAGGCAGATAGGAGCTGTGCTAGGGAGTGGTGCACAACCCCCAACTCTGCCAAACCCAGAATGGGTGCCTGCACGGTGTTACAAGAATGCTCGATTTGATCCACCCAGGTACAGGGGTGGAACTCCCACCCAATCCTCCTGAGGGGAGACCAGGCCCCACTCATATGGTGAAGGCGTAGCTATGGAGTTTATTCACTGTCTTGCTCCAGCCCCACTCACAGTGCAGAATTTATTACTCCCTTTCCCATTTCTTCACCCTTCCCATTTAACCACCCTTTTACCTTCTTATGTCCTCCTCAGTCTCCCAAATCAACTGAAAACACTTTTTCCCCACAGACACCGAAGTTGTCTTTTCTGAAACTGTTACCTGGACAATCTTCATCTGATGGGATATACCTGACGCAGTAACCTTGGTATGGTAGCTTTTCACGACTCTACTTCCCAAAAGGTCCTTAGTCTCCCCCAAGTTATCTACTTTGTCTCACTGTAATTTGTCATGTCCAACATTTCTCCTTGTCCTGTTCAGTTTGATTAACCTCAGTCAGTGCTCTTGTCATTTGCCTGCAGCCCTAACTGTGCTTTTTAGTGCAGGTCTTGTAACATGAGTCTCAACAGCTCCGTAAGCATGCTCCAGTGCTCATCCTTGGAGATCAGATTAGAAGAGCTGTTGAATGTGCTCTCCCTCTAGGATGAAGTGGTCCAGGGATACATGAATGGATTTCATTATCAGAAAGACTTGCTTGATTCATTAGGGCTTCTGGACTTTAACTTGCAGCATGAACAAAAATAATCAAGAAAAAACCACCAAAGTATAAACTACGGCTTGTGCAGTCCATGAGATGAGGGCCCTTTGTTTTAAAATTTCATTGAAATTAGTTGGCTACCTTTTGGCAGAGGGGCTGCTCAACCTCAAAAAATGGAACAGATTTTAAAAACAGTATATTTTTTTTTTTAACAGTAGGAAATGGCTAGTTTTGAGTACTAAAAGAAGATCCTGTTGGGAATGAATATTATCTGAAGAGAAAGTGCAGCTCACATGTTTGTACAAGAATGTAAAAATCTAATGTAAACCGAAAGCACATGAAAGATATACAGGAAAAAATCTTGCATAGTTTGGTTAGAAACTAGGAGCTAAAATCTAATTCAGCAAAATAAGACAGTCAAGCTAAATTACTGTGAGTTAATATGAAAATATATAATTAGCAGGGCTACCAATTTAGCTAAATTGGTACATCTTTGTGTAGGACAACACCTCCTACTTCCGAAATCTGCAACTCAGACAAATCTGAACCACTGCAGAGCAGACCTAATCACAGAAAATTAGAAGGACCCTCATTTGTTAGAGCATTGAGTCTTGCTCATGCTTTGAGACTCATTCTTACTCTAAAAAATTTAAAAAGACTTGACCAGACCCTGAGGCTTTTACAGAGTTGCCCGCATTTCCAAAATCTAAAGTCCAGACTGCAGAGTGAAGACCTGCATGCTACACTGACTCATTTACTTACTTGTGAGCTAGGCTGATGATGTAGTCTCCATAGATTTCAAACAGTGGCTCTGAAAGCATAAATTTGCTTATTTTGCTAATGCCTCTTCTCTTGTGTAGAGATATTACATTTTTGCTTGTTTGAACCTCTGTAAATGCTCATGCCTAAGAACATGAGGAGCCTGTAAGGCTTTTCTCCTACCTAGCCAACTGTTCAGGGCATTAGGTCTAGTAGAAGTTATCTCATTTAGGAGTTTGAATTAACTGTTCTTTAGTACCACAGATGATGCTCAGGAAGCTTGAAGAAAATAAATGTATGTATGTCCTCTCAACAAAGCGAGAACTTCACTGAATTCTAACTTTTATCTCAAGCCTGAGCAGATTTTCAAGCTGTACTGAAATGGTTTTAGTCTTCATGGCTGTCATACAAGTGAGTTTCTTGACCTCCTTCTTGTCAAAATATTTTTTTGTCTATACATCAAGTGGCTTCATTAGGTCCACAAGCAGGCAGCGAGTGAAGTATGCAGCATCAGTTTGAGGACACCTGCAAAAAGTAAGCATTATATATTTTTTGAACTGTCTGTAAATTTTTTTGAGCCTTTTAAATCCAATGTGGAAAAGCAGAGTTCATTCTTAAGATAGATACCTGAGTAGCAATACCTGAAAGAGTTCTTAGCCACAGAATGGAAAACAGGTGTTCATGGATCACTCACTCTGCTTTCTCTGGTGGCTTAGCCTTTCTCACCCACTCCTGGATGGACAGGGGGCAGATGCCTTCTGAGGTATGCAGCAACCCCTCTGGGGTTGTGTGGCATCTCCCAGCTCACAAGGAGAAGGACTCTGGTGGAGGGAATTGCACAGCTGTTCTGGCATAGGAGGTCAACAGCCAGAAAGGCTCACAAAATGACAGGCAAGGGGGGATTAATCGGATAACTCTGCACCTCTTTGAATCTTACTCAGATGTGTGGGAAACTTCCATTGTTTTAATTGTTTTTCTGAATGTGCCAGCTGCTAGTGGCCCACGCAGGAGGTGGCTGATCTGCGTGTTAGGGTGGGAGCTGTTAATGATGCTGACCACAGAAAACAAGCTAACAAGAAAAAAAGAAATCTAGAAGCATACACAGGCAAAAAAAAAATAGTTTAAACAACGTAAAAACTGAGTTCAAACACTGTCCAAATAGTGGGTGTGTCCTGATTTGAGGCTTTAAACCAACAGGTGAAGCACAAAGGAGAGAACTGGGTTGCAGCATGTATCTTGCTCTCAGACATGGTGGACCGTTTGTCTGGAGTGCTGGTTTTAGGCACATACTGGGAAAAATAAGGGGCATCTCCACTTAGGCGCAGGTTCTGTTTTGTCCGTCTCTTTCTGTACAGTAATTAGGAATCTGCTATTACCCATATGGAGATAGTATCTTCTCTCTTGTCAATAGGAAGATGTTGGAAAATTTAAGAAAACTAAAAAACCAAAACACTTGAGGCATAGAAACTCTTCACATGTGCTAAGGAAACAGCTTTCTAACTTACTGCTGAAGCATACTACCTGCGTACACCCACTCAGCTTGAGCTTGCCTGCCAGTACTCTTCATTATGCAAATGCAGTTTGCTATCATAAAGCTGTGAGTCAATTTTCCAAAACTTAGGTGTATCACGCCCTAACATCAACCTTGTGTGTGTGCGTGTGTATCTGTGCGTATAGAGAGGGGTTTTTTTGCTAGAAAGCATCATCAATATGACATTGAAAAGCAGAAAGCTGGTTCCCTAGTCCTTAAAGGGTGAATAATTTGGATTATTCCCTGCATTGTAGAGTGTTTTGCTCATTGTATCCACACCTCTCTTGCCAGGTTTCTTTGTGCCCACTTCCCCGAAGTGTCCATGGTGAAGACTTCTTCGGTGTCATTGGCAGCTAAAATTTTTCATGACTGTAATATCAATGTAACATGTTAGAAATTGGTCTATTCCATCTCTGTGGGCTTAAGCTTGTACTTTATGCCTTTTTTCTCAGATAAGAAAATGGTTTCTGCATTTGGTCTACCAAGGGTTTAATGAGAAACAGCAGTTCCCATCATACCTTTCTGTGGCCAAAATAGTCCATTTTACAGGAGGTTTTCATATAGCATTATGAGACTGGTCTTCCCTGAAGCTGAAGTGGAATACTGTTTTCTTACATTGGCAAGACAGATGGTGCATTTCCCTGTGACAAACTAGATGCGCAGTGCCTAGACTGCAAAGAGTGAGAGCAAATCCTTGATACATTTCTGCTACTTTCTCTTCCCCCCACGCCTTCTGCCTGTGCACCTGAGTCTAGTGGTTAAGAGACAGTGTCAAGCATAAAGTGGTCCTGACCCATTTCAGGACTTTCTCACTTTGACAGGTACTCATAATTAGTCATGAAAGGTTTGCTTGGACCGCTACTCAAGTCAGGTGTGCTTGGCATGCACAGTTGAGATGAGAAGCTTCTCAGCCTGAGTGCTGTGAAGAGAGGCTTATGGCCCCTCAGAAGTCTGGCCAAGCACCTAGTTTGGAGTTTTACATCTGGGCAGGGATGTTGCTTTCCTCCTGCCCCCTCAGGATGTTCTTGGATGTGATGGTAGCCTACTGAGGCCCCCTCAGATCTTAAAGAAATTGAGTTTTCAATCTGGGATCTAAAGAATTTGTGTAAATTGAGATTTTAAGAGACAGTAGTACAACCGCAGTGTGTCCTGCTATTGAGACTACAATGATTGACATACTTAGAAACAAGTGCACTGAATTTTCAACCAGAAACATCTGACATCATGGCAATTGGTATGGTTAAGTCTTTGGCTAGCAATGAGGGGTGTGTAACATCATTTCAAGACAGCAGAAGAAAATAAACCCCCAAGCTTGAATTCATGGGCATTTCTGTAGCAGTCAGCCCCAGTTTCCAGAGAGACATGACTGACAAATTGTCTTAACTGCTGCCTGACCTGACATCAGGGAGCACTTGGTTAGCTTTAGGTGCTTTGCAGAGTTGTAGCCTAAATAGGTTTAGGCATGACTAGGATTGATAACCCATCACTGCTGTTTGACAAGCACTTAGCAAAGCTGATTAAGTAAGTGCAGTGTTCTTAGACAGAATGTACTCAGCTAAAAAAATCCTCAGATAAGTCCTAAAATTATTTTTTATTATATTTATTGCAAACTTTGCATCTCCATGTCTTATACACAAATCCTCCAGAAGTAGTTTTGATCTGTGCATGTGTATGTGCACTGATAGGTAGGGGCATGAGTTAGATCCAGCTCTTCTGGTCAGTGAAGCACTTCAAAGTCTAACTGGATTCAAACAGCTTTGCAGAAAGTCTATCATTTTGTACACTGAAGAGTATTGGGGCAAATCTATTGACAGATGATAGCAGCAAGGCCTTGTGTTGAATTCTTAGCACTAAACTCTGCTGTGACTTCATCTGAAACCTTGTATATATTCATATTTGGTTGGAAAAAGGTCAGATGGGGACATCAAAAAGGTGTTTATGAATAAGAGAAATAAAGCAAAAAGTGATAAATCCTCTTTTTGAGGAAATCTCATTAAATTAACAGCAAGTAAATGCATGCTAAATACAGCAAACACTTTTGTCACTACTACAAGACATGATGGAATAGCTTATGATTATAGGACTTTGGTAGCCATACCTCTCCTGAGAGAGACATGTAGTTTCATTGTGATCTGCCCTATGAAGGGGAAGCGGCTTCCAACCTATTAACTGTGCTATGCAAGCTCAGCTTTTAAAGGCTTATGATGACACAGATCGTTCTGGATTTCTGGATTGGATCTACCCAAACATTCAGGCAAGAAAACAGCTTTGAATCTGTCCTGCAATAGACATCAATTGAATGACTCATGCTCTAAGAAGAGTCACAACATGAGATGTCTTATTGGGACTTCTTCTGGAGAGATGAGAAACTATTACTAGGAGGTAAAAAAATCAGTAAAAACCAGCTATCGGAGGTTTCCACGTGGGAAGTACACATGTCATTGTGGTGATTGTCGTTACACTCATTCTTCCGTGAAGATTTACAGACTAAATTATTGCAGTCTTCCAACTCCAATACTAGATGAAGAAGCTGACAGATATCATATTGATCAAAACCTAAAATTTGTTGCTTTTAGCAGTAAAAAACAAATCTGTCTTCTATAGTATATATCCTTACCTTTTTACCTTTTTTTTTTTTTTTTGCCTGCTGTAGAGAGCTGCATGTAGAGAGCAGCACCTTGCCCACAGGATTTCAATAACAAATGTAGACAAGTATTCTCCCAGCAAGTTGGGCAACTAGTTTCAATGCACATCGGGTCCTGGCTCACTCTAATTCAAAACATAGATGTGTACCAAACTCTAAGAAGGTTAATATCCATTTATATTACCAGGCCAGGTATGCTTTTTCTGGGAGACGACTACTGAAAAATGTTGAATTGGGGATCTCTGAAAATCCCAGTCCAGATGCATCAGGCTAAAAAAAAGACACTTTGATTGTTCTGAAGGCAACATATACTGTTGAGAGGTTACATTTGTTTTTGTGGAGTGGGGTCACGTCCCCTGTGATGCAGGATGCAGTTTTTACATGTGTACTACTTTAGCAAGTACTTCTGGTAAAAGATGACTCTTGTTTACATCTATCAGTTTGTTTTCTCTTTTCTTTCCTTGTTTTGTTCTCAAATGTTCCTCCTATTGATATGTTTTCTGGAACCGCTTGGCCTACTTTAAGCTAAAAATAGCCCTTGTTGCTACTGGTATAGCTCCATACAAGGCACGCAACACCCACAATAGGAAAGAAAACCTCGTGCCCTGCTGAGCTTCCCTGAAATGACAAACAGGTCAGAAATCCATATGACCAAAAAGCAGAAGGAAAAACAAATCCTGCCTTCCTGCTCTGCTTCTACTAGGCTTGCTGATGGTGCAAAGCAAGGTAACAGGATAAAGGCAAATTGATGTTTTGGTCTCCCTCCACCTTCTCTGCATCCCCCGAGGACAGCAGATGCCACTTCTCTTATGGAGAGATATGAAAGAAACAATGAAACTGCAGGGATATGAAGCTAAAAGAAGACGTTTTCCTGTTAGCTTCCAAGCAGTCATTCTCCAAATAACCTAACTGGTGGGTAAATAACGGTCTTTGGGTGTGATCAAACCAATGCTGCCCTTGCTCCTGCACTGCTTAAACCAAAAGGAATACCTCTCTCCCACAACCGAGACGTCTTCAGTGGATTGTGCCTGTGCTGCTGATGTCTTACAAAGGAAAAGCGATCTGGCTGCACAAATGTTTTCCTCTGCATTGCAGCAGACAAAACTTAACAATTTTCAGCCTTAAATGGATAACTTGACACTGCTTGTCTGCCCACTTAGTCCATGTTACCCACGATGCAAGCTGGTGAGACACAAAACAATCTGGGCTTTCTGGTGATCTTGGGCAAGTCACCTCACTACCCTGTGGTGCTGTGCTCCCTGTCTGTGAAATGGGGGGTTAATGAAGCACCCAGAAGCACTTCCACAGCTCCCTTGGCAACTGAGGAATGAAACTCCGCTGCTCCACAGACAATTTACTCTAGCTTGTGGATGCTATTTTTTCCCTTTTACATTTAAGGCATATTGGCAAGAGGATTTCACACACTTGCAGGAAGCTAGGACGCTGCACTCATTTGCAGAGGAATAACTCCTGGGGCACCCTTTCTTTGCCTTGCCAGCTAGGAATTTGGCTTGCATGTAGTGGAGTGGCACTATTCTCACTTCTTATAATAACACATCTGTTACTTGGAGGCCAATCTAACCCTAACACAGAGTAAGCACAAGCTACTCTTTTGGTGTTCTCACTGAGCTTGTAAATGATGGTTTATTGAGGACAGATTATATTGGGTTCCATGAGTTCAGGGTGGCCTACCAGCAGGAGCTGCTCAGGTGAATGGGACAATGCATGGTTTTGAGTACGAGCTGGCACTGTAATGCCGTCTTGGTCAGCAGTCCTGCCCGGTCTCCTGCTCTTGCACGCACCATCAGGCATGGAGGAGGGAGCCATGCCAGTGATGCCAGGGCCTGGAGCAGTGCCTGGATCCCACCCTGCTGCCATTGCCATGACCTGTGCTCCAGATGGTGAGGGTCCTTTAACCCAAAGCATCCTTGTGGCTTAGGGGCACCAACACTGCTATGGGTCACCATATCTCATCTCTCTGCGTGTTCGCTTTGCTCCCTCGGTTCGTTCTCCTCCCCACCTCCTTTTTTAGTGAAGTGGGACGTCCAGCCTGTGTTGATGCTGGATGAAGCCACCGGAGCTGTATGCTCACCACGGCGGGGGTCAGGGAAGGAATAGCAAGAGGCGGGCTTCCGGACCGCGTCCAGCCTCTGCCTGGCAATTGCGAATTACAGGTAAAAATGTCGCCAGGGGTGTGTGTGGGTCTTGTTGTTCCCCGCCCCCGCTGCGTGTTGGAGCGGAGAGAGCCCCGGAGACCGTTGACTCCGGCATGCAGTAGGGGGCTGG
>NW_010411323.1:0-554 GCF_000710305.1 Buceros rhinoceros silvestris | reverse complement strand
CCAAGTTCAGCTCCAGCTGTGCCTTGGCCTTTGTGACCTCATCCCTACCCAATCGGTGCCCCTACGGCGTTCCCAGGACACCTGTCCCTGCTTCCATTGCCTTTGCATTGCTTTCTTGCCCTTTGGTTTGACCAGCAGGTCTCAGTTCAGCCATGCTGGTCTCTTCCCTTCCTTGCCTGTTTTTTTACACCTGGGTATCGAGGCCTCTTGCGCTCTATGGAAAGCATCCTTAAAGATCTGCCAGCTCCGTTATGCTCCCTTGACCCTGAGGGAAGTCAGGGAGGGCAATTTCCCAGGGGGTCATATGGCCTAACTCCTTGAGCAGCTGGAATTTTGATTTCCTAAATGCAGGGTCCTGAATTCTTTAGCCAGGTCTTTACTCTTTGCCTGACCCATCCCTCGGGACTGTGAACTCCACCAGTGCATGATCACTGCAGCCCAGGCTGCCTCCAATCTTGACATTAGTGATGAGCTCATTCACAATAGCGATCATCATGTCCACTATCTCATCCCCTTTGGTGGGGCTGTCTATTACCTGGCTTAGGAAGTTATCC
>NW_010411322.1:0-6446 GCF_000710305.1 Buceros rhinoceros silvestris | reverse complement strand
ACTCCCGCAGGTGTGACGTGATGTGATACATCTGCCTGTAGCGGCCGTGGAGGAGCGGTATGCAGACAGAGTGGGCTGGGTTACGCGGCAAGGCTGGAACAGCTCCTGAGGGGAATCGGGGGCTTTTCTGGCCCCCCCGAGCTTTAAAACGGTTTGATTACTTATGGAATATATTTATAGATTAAATGCTGGGTTACGCGGCAAGGCTGGAAAAGCTCCTGAGGGGAATCAGGGGCTTTTCTGGCCCCCCCGAGCTTTAAAACGGTTTGATTACTTATGGAATATATTTATAGATTAAATGGGCGTGGTTAATTACGCAGGAATCCATGAGCCGGGCCTTTGCAGGGAGCTCTGCAGACAGGCCTGCTTAGGCAGTCACAGGTACGGCCCTCACAGCCCTCCTGTGGCTTTTTCTTTGCATTTTAGTCCTCGTTAACGATTTTTCCCCCTTCTACAAAACACGTGCACCTACTCAATCTGTGGTGACTTTGTGTATCTGAAGAAGAAAATCAAATAGTGGAATCCTGTCCTTCTTTCAGTTAAATTTTTCAATTCAAAGTTGAATTTCATAACTTCATACTGTTGGATCTCTTACTGACTAGTTTTGGCGTTTGTTTTTTGTTTTATTTCTAATAAGAAAATGTTATGTAGGAGGAACAAAGTGTGGGTTTTAAGACCAGCTCAATTCCCTGAGCTGATGAACAACACTAGATGTTCTGTAAGGGAAACTGGACATCGGACCTAGAATTGGAGATGACTTATGCTTTTTTTTAATGTTCCGAGTTGCAGAGTTATTTGAAGTAGCAAAAAAATCTTGTATATTCTGCTTGGATTCACTTTCTTACTTTGTGTCTCTATTGCTGTTCTCTAGGAATAATTTTGAAGACATGTCGTCCCCCTGCAATGCAGAGATGGTCAGACCTGCATGGAAGCAAAGCTCTCAGAAAAGAGCTTCAAGTATCCTTTTTCTGTAAAGACTTTATGTATTCTTTTTAATTGTTGCTTGTTGTGTTCACAGGGTGAAACAGTGCTTTGATTTTGAGCATGTTCAGAATAGTTTTCAAATATATAGCAAGTTATTCTTTGTTTCATACCCATTTAAAGTGAAGGATGTATGAATATAATGTGAAATTGTTACCTGATTTGTGAGGTATTCTGCAGTCAAAATTTTGCTATTGAACTGTCTCATGTTTTTAATTTTCTTTTCAGTGTGACATTTTCATGCATTAAGAAGGAGAAAGGTTCAAAAACAAACCTATGATTGCAGTATCTAAAAGCTATTAGGGAGTGATATTAATAAACTGTGTGAGCCAGAGCTGACTCCATCTCTGAGTTTTCAAAGAAAGTGAATTTTTCTTCATTCTGTTATATCTTAATTTTATGGTTTTATGCATTTTTGCTTGTATTGTGTTATCAGAGTATTGTGATTATTCAGAGTATCTTGATTTTCCATCCACAGTAATAGCAAGAGGACTACAGAGGCACAGATTTAAATTTCCACAGAATTTCCTCCCTACACACACGCTTATTTACAATAAGAATAAAATACTGTGCAGTTTGACATCTAATATAGTGGTGTTTTCCTGGTTATAATAGCAAAGAAATCCAGGACATTTGCTTGTCCTTCTGTTTTTTGCAAGCAAAGTAAAACTAATGAGTTATTGGTCCTGACTCTGTTGTCACTAAGAATTATCATGTTCCTGAACACTGGTATAACATAAGATACTGAAAATTTACACAACTACTTCTTAGTAAACTATACCTAGAGCACTAAACCTAGTTGGTGACAGAAAGTGGTAAAGTAGAGCAACAGAGACATTTTGTTAAAGTCATCAGCACCCTCAAAACAAGAGAGAACTGGGTTTTTTTAAATGCATTCTGTCTCATGTTTTGTTGTTAGGGTTTATGTAGCATAAAGCAACTCCTCATGGGGTAGAAGTGTTCTCTTTTATCTGAGTAGTTATGAGGAGTCCCAAGCCTGTTGCGCTCATATTTCTGAACTTTACTTTGCAGTGTCCCTTTAGCTCTCCAGCTTTTAAGTTTCTGTTGAAACATTTTGTGACGTAGCTCAAGCTTATGAACGGAACCATCTGCTTTTGTCTGACAGACAAAATGTATAATCTTCAAAACATTTGAGCTACAGCAAAGTATTTTTCCTTTCCAAGTATTCACAATGATTTTGAGTAGAGCCAAAAACATGTTCAGGAGAGTGTGTTTCTTAAATTGTTTATTAATCAGTTCTTACATCCCTGGATGACACTACTGGAAACATGACGCCCAAGGGCCAGTTGCTTCCCCGAACTCCTAGTTCATTCCTTCGCCAGCCAGGTAAGACTACTTTCTTTCTTTAATATTTAGTTAAAAGTATTATACCCTTGGACTTCATAATTGGTAACAATTCTTAAGGAGAAAGACATAGATGCACTGTAGTAGATCCAGTGAAGGACCACAAAGTTGATTAGGGTATTTGAGCATCTGACTTGAGGAGGGGTGGAGGAGAACTGGGATTGTTTAGCCTGGGAAAGAGAAGGCTCAGGGGGATCTTGTCAATAAGTACCTGATGGGAGGGAATAAAAAGGCAACCAGGCTCAGAATTCTTTTTCATGTAAGAAAAACATTTTTACTGTAAAGGTGGTTGACACTAGAGCTGGTTGCTCAGTCAGTCTTTGGAGTCTCTGTCCTTGGAGATAACCAATGCTGACTGGATGGGGTCCTGAGCAACCTTTTGTAGTTGACACTGCTTTGGACAGGTGATCTCCAGAGGTTTCTTCCAACCTCAACTACTTGGTGAGTATATTCTTTTACAGGTTGGTTTGGGTTTTTTTAAAGCATGCATGCTGCCCTCTTAATTTCTTTTCAGTCTTGTTTGCAGTTAAACACATTTACAGATATGGGGGGAAAAAAGCTAGTAGCCATCACCATGTGTTTTCGTATGTTATATATTTATGCTGTTGCTGAATGCCAATGGATTTTTGCCTTTTGGTTTTTAGAGGGTGTTTGAGCTTCATTTTCTTTCTTTGGCATTAGAGTATGTCCAGTATCATTCAGTTTCTCTGGAGTACCGTGTTGAAGCTGATTCTTGCCTTACTAGTCAGCAATCTAGTTTTGTTGTGATTCCTTTTTTTTTCCCCCGCAACCTTCTTTTGGTTTTGCAGTTCTTTTAATTCTTCAAGATTTTCTGTTGTATAATGTCTCTTCAGGTTTCTTTGGCATCCTTGTTTTTGTGGCAGGCGAATTCTGTGGCTGGCCTTTCTATCAGATGTGTAGTGTTTGTTGCATCAGTAAATGATTTCCCTCTCCAGTAGTAGAAGTGCCAGCTGCACCAGCTGGCACATATCAAGAGTGTGTTGGGGGTTATTCCTAAACCAGCACTGATACAAAGATAGTTCCATAGAGGCTGATTCTTCATGATTTCTCAGGGTTCCTGGCAAGCCCTGGGTAGCCCCTGCTTGTTCTCTACTGGCTTCTGTTCGAGCAGCCAGCAGCAAAGACAAATTCTGTTAACATCAGCCGCCTTCTTGAGCATGAGCTACTTACATATCAGCGTAGACAGCTCTCACAGTGAAATTGCAAGTTGTTGTTAGTGTTGACTTTATGCTGAACATAACATGAAAAGCTCTGTAATGCTCTTACAGCCTTTCTCACTAGTCATGGCTGAAATAAAGAAACGCAGTTTTAGAACTGCTTGGAGATAGGTGATGTGTTAGTTAAGACAGGAGCATTGTGTGTCGTACTGTGATGATCAGAGAACAGAGTTCTTTTTTCACCTTTATCTTCAAATTAAAATGTGTATATGCCATCTTGACCATTGTCTGTCTGCAGTGAAGGTCTTTATTTCAGTTAATGTGTTGATCTAACAGCTTACCGTGATTTTGTCACTATGAATTTTCTGTTCTGTATGTTTTCAGAAAGCTCAGTGGTACGGGATTTCAGTCAGAGGTTGTGTACAGTTTGCTTTTAAAGCTGCCCCCAAACGATGGGGGAGAGTTGATGTCAGGTGAAAGTAGAGATCACAGATGCAAAATACTCTGATCAAGAAAAGCATGTAATGTTGAGCAGTTTGTATGGCCAGTGAGCACAGAGATGTAACAACAGGAGATGTTACTAGACAGCATATACTCTGTAAACCTAACATCTAATTTCTAACAAGCTTCAAAAGGAGACTTTCTGGTTTCTGAATAATGATTCTTTCTGCAGACTTCCCTGAACACAGCTGACAGTTATCCACTTGTGGCTGTGATTTGTGATAGACTTTCTTCAAATGGCGTTATGAGTGGACAGGCAGTCCTTACGAAAGGTTTGCTCTTTCGTGTTCCTGCACTATATAACCCAAGGACTTCTGCACTTCATTACAACTCTGCAATTCTCCTTGGCATCCCAGCTTTATTCTGTTTTACCATTGCCACTGCAATGTTCATATTTTCTGAAAGTCACAGATGTCATCTGCTAGAGCTACTTCTCTTTTAAACTGTCTGAAGATTCTGCAACAAACAAAGCATCGTCATTTTCACTCCTCTTTCTGTTTCCTTTGTACAGTCCCATTCCAATAGCGTAACATTGGAAGTGTTCTTATGAAGTGCATCTGTTCTCTCCTGAGGACAAGGGTTTTTTGCTTCCTTTGATGTCAGTGGCTTCTAATTGTGGAATTGGGGATATTAGAAACTGTATTTGAAGATTATTCAACATAGTTCTATTCTGCCGCGCTGTGAATTTCTAACCCCTGAGTGAGAGCACTGTATCGTCATCATCATGGCTTGCTTCACGAACGAAGATCTGGGAAGGGCTTTTCCCACGCTCACTGCAAGCGATGAGTAAACCCTTCGGGCCTGCGCAGTGGATTTTGTAGTGAGGCACAGCATGTGCAGAACTGGCTCCACCCTGGCAGATGAACCTCAGGTGTAAAGCGTGGAGCATTGTATCACATGGGTAGGAAGAGTTATAGCAGTTATTTTCTGATACTGTGGAGAAGAAGAGAAGGATGACCCATTAACATTTTAAATGCTTCAGTCTGTGACTTTAGAGTCAGATTGTCAATGTTAGTAGCCATAATTCTTGTTCTATGGATTGAAAATTGATTTGTCTCTTTGATCTTCAGTATGCCTGACTTTCATGTCTCGAGAGTATAGGGAAAATTTGTTTGTGGTGGTTCAAGATATGTGCTAATACAAGGACCTAAACCTTGAAACAGAAACCTTTGGTTCTTCAGCTTTCTCAACCTCTGAGAAAATGAAGCATGGAAAACTAAATCTCCCTATTTATAAGAAGTCTTCTGGGCTCCCTCTACCTGTTTGCAATGATATTGTCCCCTTATAATTTGTGGTTGTCAGAGATCTGAAGAGAGAGACTCTTGATGGTCTTCAGAGCTGGGACATTCCAAGAAAGTTCTGTTTACCTCAGGGATTCAAGGGGAGGAGGTGCCATAGGCGTTTGATCTTCTGCTTCCAAACAGGATGGAGTCTGATGGACACCCTGGACATGCTCTTTATTTTGTAGTTTTATACGCTGATGTGGTCATCTTTGATGCCTCTGATTCCAGTAGCCCAGAAGGAAACATTAGTGATCTCAACATTGACTGAAGCTGTCTGGTTGTCAAGAATTGTTGTTGGGATCTCTCTCCAAATTTACTGACAAAATACTGGGACTATGTGTCATTCCCTTTTTACCGCTGTTGATACAGCTTCTGATTTGACTTTCTCTGTCTTCATGCAACTAATGTTTTTAGATGGCTTCCCAGGCTGTGTGTGATTGCGAAGGGGACCAAAGCAGCTGTCAACGGTTTGGTTGAGGTAAACCAAGATCCGGTGACGATAACACCTTTCCCTATTTCAGCAGAATTTCCCTAATTTCAGCAGAAATAGGGAAAGGGAGAAAAAAATTCGTGAGACCTCTAATATGCTTTTTGGAAAGCTGAAACAAACTTTAATAACACAACAAACAGAGATATATTAGATACAAATGAAAACCAGTGAGATATTGAAGGTTTTGGGAAAGCGAGGGTTAACCCACGGTCGGTAGCAAAAGCAAAACCCGAACTGCAGCAGCAATTCAAGATGGTGGCAGCCACGTGGACTGCCGCATGACTGGAACACAGAAACCCGGGAATTACAATATTCTCAGGGACCACATGTAGAAGTAGAATGTGCACAAAGTCCTACCAGCTTTTATCGTAGATTGAGGCAAAGCAAAAACAAAACAAACCTGGCGGCAAAAAGTGGTAGCAAGCAGGGAAAGCAGCTCCTCGGGCATGTGGGGTGGTCCGAACCCAGCGGCGCACGGCGGTCACTTTCCCGAAAAAGCGGTGGCGGCTCCCAGACGGTGAGGGGGAGAGTTTAGCTCCCCCTGCAGCAGTAGCGCTCGAGTGGCGTGGCTGCTTCTCGCGGCGGGGCTCCGAGCGGCGTGCCGGGGCAGCGCAGCAGCGGCGGCAACTACTTCGCGTGGCGTAGCAG
>NW_010411321.1:25638-25974 GCF_000710305.1 Buceros rhinoceros silvestris | reverse complement strand
CGGTCTTGAGCACACGGGGATAATTTGAAGGGCTTTCGTCCTAAGCGTTTGCTTTGAGATATTGCTTCCTTTTACATGGTGGGTCTATTTTTTTTTAATCGCCTTATGCTTTCATCTAACAATTCTTTTCTTATGTATTTAAGAAGTAATATTTTAAAATCACCTCCCTTTCATCATTTCACCATAAATGTACCTGCTCGGTTTTTTTTTTCTCATTTATGTAAAAATATGCACGGATAAGCATTACATCATCTGAAAATGTTGAAGACTCTTTCAGTCAATTATAAAGTTAGGAAGGGGAAATTAGAGTGGAGACAGAATAACGGCAAACCTGTC
>NW_010411321.1:4465-25500 GCF_000710305.1 Buceros rhinoceros silvestris | reverse complement strand
GCATTCTCCCAACTCTTTCATTGACATACATTTATTGTACTTTCTAGATATATGTTATTGAAAACCATGTCCTATGTGTAAAAATGTTTAAATTGTGTAACTTTTATTAAAACGCATATTACCATTGCAGTTTTAAGGACAGAAAACAAATTATGCTGTAGTCTGGGGTTCTAGCGATTCTATTTCATTGCCGCCTCCTCCTCCGATCAGAGTACATATAACATTGCCTATAATGCATTACATCCTGACAGCTGAATCAGAAAGATTAAACACACAGTTTGCAAAATAGGGAAAGCAGGTAGAACAGGAAAATGTTTCTTGTATTGCATGAATGTGCAAGAAGCACAGGGCAAAGTGTAAGAATTTCCTGGGGTATACAGATAATTGAACCTGTAGCAGAGGTTGAGGAGTGAATGCTGGATGAGGGTGCCTTCACATCATCTTGAGTATATGCTGGATGAAAAAATGAATTGACAGGCATGGCCAGTCCAGTGCGAATAGCTGGATAGTTCATAAATTAGGAGGTGAATCTTAAGTGAGTGTTTAGAGCTATCTTGAAATGTTTTCATCTTCTGAGTGCCACAGAATACGAAATGATTGAAAAAAATTAAAATGTAAACTCTAAAATTTTGCATTTCCTCTAGCAGTAAGACAGCTGCAACAAGTTCTAACATAAGGAATTTATTTATATGTTTATTGTTGACAGGCAGTACTGTGGGCTTCTCTCTATTCTCTTCAGCCAGATACCTTGGCGGGAGAGATTTGCTGTTAAAAAGACAGAGAGAATCAGCCTGAAACTCTATGCTCGTACCGGCACTATTCATGTAAAACTAAATTTGCACAGGAAAGAACCCCGTTTCTGTCCAGAAATCTTATCTTTTTAAAAAAAGAAGAGGCATATATTTTGGTCTACTGTACTGATGGTCTAAATTTTATGTTCTAGTTAAGCTAGTTAGTCCCCCCCTTCCAGGGGTTTTTGAAGAAAAGAATAATTTTTGCTTTATGAGGTTGAAATACTATGAAAATCACATTCCTTTATTCTTTGATCTATGAAGTCAGGAGCAATTTCACTTTCAGTATCCCTGAATTTTTTTGGATCGCAAAACACATGAATTTGTATCTTAAAGATTTTTCTAGCTTTAATAGTATAACATGAAAATGGTAGATGCAGCTGCATAGATTCTATACTGCCACACAGCAACATCTATACATTTGTGAATCTAGATTACTCAAATCAAATATTTTTATATATGGTAATATTTTAAGATAAAAACACTGTAGAAATCTGTAGTGGATGGTTCGATGATGCTTTGCAACTTAATAAGCATGTTTGGTTTTGACATCATACTTGAGATCAAAAGGGATATGTACTTAGCAAGGAAATTTTTGAAAATGGGACCTACCTTCATATTAAGACTGAATAACTTAGTTTTGTTTATTAGTGACACTTATTTGGACTATCATATCATAGTCAAGTGTCAGAGAACAGTATCTTTAAAGGACTTCAGATTTAATGCAGTGTCGTATCAGATATGTATCTTTGAAGGAAATGACTGCATACATAAATAGATATGTCATATACACATTTATTTTCATTATTCTATCTATAACTATATCAGAACTCCATTGAGCGAGTGATTCTTTTATGGCTATGTCTGGACGGTGCGGGGGTGGACAGGCTATTGAAGGTTGCTTGGCTTCTGCCATTGCCTTTTCTGCACCCCTTACAGAACCATACTACGTTTTCTTAAAACACAAGCATGTGTATAAGTAGTTTTCAATTATGTGTTACATCTCATTCTAATTTTAATTTTAAAATGTGTGAGATGGTTCATGTTTATGTTCCTTATGGTGTGGCTTTTATTTTCTTTTTGAGGGTAGAAGTTTAAAAATAAACACACACATTATGGATTTAACCCTCTAGTTGTCATCTTGGGCTGAATTTTTGTGGAAGATAACGGAAACCGTCTGAATAACAATAGCAAGGTTGTCCCCCACATTTCCCTGCAGACAGTCAGCACAAACACGTTTTGTCAAATTAGATATGAGCAGTGTCACTGGGTAGGCTTTGTGTTTGCAAAATAGTTTCCTTCTGGGGACAATAAAATACTTACGTGCTGTTACATTCAAACAGTATTTCTGAAGCCTGAAACAAAACCTTCCCAAATACCTGGTTGAAGTTTTTCGATTTCGTAGAGGTTTTAAACTCTGATTGCTGTGAGTTTCTTAAAAAAACCTGGTAACTATTAACCATAAATGCATTGCAGCCTAAGTGTGTGGGATGATATAGACATCAGTGGGAGCTACGCAGCTAAATTCACTACTTTGAAAGCCTGAGTCATGCAGTTACAATCCTGAGCAATACTTTCAGTTACCTTAAGGGTTACTATATCTATAGTAGCTTCCATGTTACTATACCTAAGTATTCCAGAAGCAAGCATGTAATATTAACAGTGAAAGTCTACTATAGCCTGGTTGCAGTTAGTAAGGGGGCTTTTCAGTTATTACAGGGAGAGGAGGAGGGAGAAGATAGGGGATGCTGTGAGGGGACAATGGCCTCTTTCAGAATGCCAGCTTTTTATTGTAATTGTGGTGGTAACGTTAGTTCAGAATTAGGATGCTGTTTTGAGAAATGAGTATCTTTTGGTATCATTTAATCTGTGCTGTAGATATGCTGAAAGCATTTGCAGGCTTCTGTCTGGCTGCATTTCTTATATGCTTGTTGTCCATACTTGTGCTGAAATTAATGGAGCATCAGGAAGCACCCAATACAGTAGAGAAGAGTAAAAGTAAATTTCCATTAAAATAATTTCATTTTTGAATTCTTTTCCTATATCTATCACATGGGTTTTAGAGGTATATTAGAAAGCTGGGGAGCACATTGAACTGAGAGCAGAGGTTAGGCTGGAGAATAGTGAAAGCGACAGTGGTGCTAATGACGCTCTCCAAATAAAATGGTGATCTCACTGCTGAAGCTGAACCATTTAAGGAAAGGAGCAAATGGCTCTCTTTGTAGAAACATATTGTAATATGCGCACAGCTTATGTGGAATTGTGCAACCAATTCCTTACCTCAGAAAGTTTAATGCACGTGCAGAAAGCATTTATCTCGGTATATGTTTGTGGATTGCACAGTATAGCTGATGGTGTTTTTAATCTGGTGTTTCTCAAGCTATGAATGGCTATTAATTAACCAGCAAATGCCAGATAAACTAAAACTGGTGTAGCCAGGCAGGCACAGCACAGCAGAAATGTCCATTTCCTTTTAAAAAGAAGTGTTTCTCCTCATCTCAGGGTGCACTGATCCCCAGGCTTTGGGTTTCTCCAACAGCAGTGGTAGTCTCGCTCTGGGGTGGGCAGCGTGCCGCGTCGAGCTGCGCTGTGCTGCCTGAGTGGTGGTGGGGAGCCAGTGACACGCGACACTAGTGGGCAGCAAACCACGCGAGTCTGGCAGCGTTTCTGAAAAGCCGTGGGAAGAGACATGCCCGAAGGAGGCATTTTGTCTGCATTTTTCTATCAATGATCGCTAAACTTTTCAACTGGTGGATGTCGCCTGTTCTTTCTACAGCACTGAATAGCAGGCGTGCATGACAATGAAGGTATTTTTGGTAACAGTTTAAAGCGCAATTGATTTATACAAACGGTAAAACCGGACCCATAAGCCCTGTTAAATCATGTGCAGCTCGGTACCGTGATTTCAGTGGCATCACCTCAGTGCTGCTGTATCTGGAAAAGTTTAGAAGTCGCTTTTAATTTTGTTTGGTTTTGTGAGTAAACTTTTGTCATGTCATATACTGATAAATGGAATTATTTGGGAAAATCTTGTGATGAGTGGCTTCATCCAGAAAGTTGCCCCAGCGCATGAACTGTACAAAGCTCTCATTACAGTAGCATCTGGACTCAGGATGGACCTCTGTTTTTTTTTTGTCTTTGCCTGGATGAGGGTCTTAACAAATAAGCTGCTCTCTCAGGTGTGGGGATTGTTTGGGTTGGGGGAATAATCTCTTTCACTTATTAAATAAAAATTGAAGTGACTGAAATAAGCAAAAAGCAATAAAACTAAACATCTTTGGGGGTGTTGGCGTAGTGGATTGAGGAGCAAAACAGATGGGGCTCTTTCCTTTCCCTTTAAATTTTACTCTAGTTTACAAGTTGTGTGTGGGATGCAGGCCTGTTTGAACATACCACTTACTTAGCCTTTGAGTTTAACTGGAGTACAACATTTATCAATGGTGTACCGTTTACACACTCTCAGTCCAGTACTCTTTCAGATTTACTGTGGGGAAGACACTAATTCTGGATTTTAAAAGCTGAAGAAGGCAGAAAAAAACCCTTATATGCAACTTTATTAATAAGGTACAATTATTTGATTTTTTTTTTTTAAAATGTAATTTCTGTTGAGTCAATGAAACTCTAAATACTAAAAAAATTCATTTAAGCAATTGGGTCTGCAGATCAGAATACTTAATTATTTCAAGGTGAATGTGTAGGTGTATGCAGTTAAACTTCTTGTTTCAAAATATAGTTTGAGATATTTCACAATTCCATTTAATCAATGCTTCCTTTTCATTTAACCTGTTATGAAGTCAATGAAGTTAAAATTTCAAAATATTGTTCTTCAAAAGAAGCCCTATCTTCTCAGTCTTCACCTCCATGTCTTTTAAAAGCATTTTGTCAAATAATTCTTATTTTCAAAAATAAAGTAACATAAAATGAGAAATATTTCATAAGAGCCTTTCACAGTGTGCTATTTTACAGCACTGAAGAGAACCTCTTTAAGAACAAGCCACAGATTCCTCAGGTAATTGTTGGCACTGTGGGTTTTTCTTGCCATTGCTTTTCTTCTTCTACTGCTGGTTGCAGAAAAATTCTTATTACCTTAAAAATAATTTTTTCCATTAGAGCAGTAGATTACTCAGCAGCATAAGGGAAGTGAGGGTATATATCAATATAGAACTTTCATAGTGGAGTGGGCAACAAATGTTATGATGCCTACAGGGAAAAAAAGAGAGGCAAATGGATGGACAGACAGGATGACAGAGATTAACAAGTCTTCCCAGCATCCCTATTTAAGCTATTTTTACTTAGAAGGCAGGGAGTAAGATTTAAGAGTGAGCCAGCAATCCTATTTATAGAAAGCCATTTTTAAATGCAAAGGCTTTGAGAAAGAGTCACCTCCATACTAAACACCATCCTCCCTGGAGCTTCCTAGTAATTGAGGGAGAGAGCAGCCTGGTGACCCAAGCTGAATCACTGATGTGCCTCTGCTGAAGCTTCCAGAAGGACATACCCTGTACGAGCACAGGAATGTGGGCCATGGGGCAGCCTGAGAGCACATCTGAAAATAGCACGCTGCCACATGTCGATGTGGCAGGTACAAAGGCACATACAATGAGCACCTGAGAATTTTTTTTGCCTGGTTAACATTCAGAGCTTCTATATGCATGCCACTGTGTGAGCTGCAGACCAGCCATTCTGCTCACGTGGCTCTTAACGTAGTATGTCAGAGGTACAGTTCCTTTAGAGAATTAATATATATATTTTTACACGTGCACCTATAAAATGTAAATCTGCATAGCTTGTAAATGCTTAAAAGCTACTGTGTTTGGAAAAGCTGGCACTCAGTTCATTGACCAAGTACACTGACGCTATTTTTTTCTAATTAATTACGTGGTAATCCCATGCAGAAGATCTATGGCTTAAGATTTACGTTTGTACTAGGCTAAAAATTATTCTTATTAACTTTCTGTCATCTAATTTTGGGGAGCCCTCCAATGTTTTAAGAAAATCGGAAACATGATTCTTGAAAGGACCGGGGATCTATCGAAACAAGTAGAATATAATTACATTGCCCTGTAGCTGTGAATAATTGCCTTCTACATAATCTACTCACAGTGGATGTATAGATAAGGGTTGCTCTGTCTATGTAAATATCTTTTGGCGCGAAATCCTCCCATGTGGTTTTGCAAATGAGTAGCTTATGCTAAGCCTGCACACTAAGGTTGGTTGTGTCTCAGGATTTTAAAGTGGCAGCCCTTCATGGTCCCAGCTTATAGGTGCCACAGAGTTAAGGGATTTGGTGGAAGAGTTTGTTTTCAGTTCTGTTCTTCAGAAGCATCTCTATGAGTAGTTCGAGTAGCACATGTAAGCCTTTGACATATGCCTCTTGTTTAAGCTGACAGAGGAAGCTAGCGGGGATACTGAAATGAGCAGACCTGGAGGAACCACATGTTGTTGTTGTTGTTACAGTGTGTGCTGGGCTGCACAAACTGAGTGGTAGGATCTGAGTCCACCAAAATGCTAGTTGTTTTTTCCCAGACCGTGGAAAGGTGATGTACAAAATGTAAACTCTGGCTTCTGCTAAATCCTCTGGAGTGATTGTTTTTTCTATCAGAAATCTTTGTGTGTTGTTTTGGGGGGGTTTGTTCGTTTGTTGTTGTTTTACAGTATTACCTTCTGAAGTCTTTGGGGTTTTCTGTGGGAATGTTGTTACGTGGAATTTTGACCCTGACTCAGGAAAATATTGTCAATACATAAATTCAGTCTCTTGAAATCTAAGTGGTGAGCATGTGACATGCTGTTGGAACACTTCTGATTTGAGCTAAGGACAGAGGAAGTCCTTGACAGAGTCCTTTTATGAAAAGCAGATTCTGATGCCCCTGGAATGGGATCTTTGAAGAAAAGATGTCATTCAGGCAAACCAAGCTTTAGGTGGGCCTCAGTTTAAACAGAGAAGACCTCCTGTGTTTCGACATCTAGAAGGTCCTGCATTCACTGCACATTCTCCAGCTGAGTCTTTTCTTTCCATTAGGTGGCTGTTTAAAAGCTGATTTGTGTATGATATCTAGACAGGTCAGCCACAGATTGGGTTGCAATTGCAGTTGTAAAGCATGAAGTAAGGTATTTGATATGTCATGATATCAAGGCGGTAATTTGAGAGACTGTCACTGAATGTACAAGTTCTCTAGATATGTCTTGAGGCATTTAATGTAGAGGTCTTTTTGGCATAGTAAAGTGATTCCCAAATGGCTAGAGTAATGATTTGTGTTATACTAGTTCATGCTTTTAGTTGTGTATATATATTTAGGAAGATTTCCTTTGAACCTTTCTTCCTAGTTTTGTTTTGTGACCTGAAGTTTTCTCTTTCACAATGACAACCTTTACTACAGTCCTGTTGTGCAGGGGGTCTAGAAACCAGATTTTTATCATTGCAGAGGAAAAGAGGAGAAGCACAGAGTAAGGTTCATCTTGCTATGGGACTTGAGTGGGGAGGGTAAGGGAGGAAAAAGGGTGAGTTTGAAACTGCATGGGTACCCAGACAACATTACAAAGTATGATAACAAGAGGAAGGGCGCTCAAAGAGAATGAAGCCCTGCAGGACAGCAGAAGGTACTCTCTGAAGGCCAAGACTGACCTGGACAGCTTATGGCAGGACGCTCTGAAGTCTCAGCTTCAGTTTGCTCTGGGTAAGGCAAAGCTGAGCCTGTTCCCTTGTGAGCAGGAGCTGTGGGTGGGGAGCAGAATGGCATGTAGCTTTGGGACTCCATCGTGGCTGCTGGTCGATGTCAGGGAGGACACTGGTGTGCTGCATGGATCCTGCTGTGCCTAGTGAGGAGGAGCTCAAACTCCCATTTGCCCTTGTCTTTCACTTGCCTGAATTCAGATTTTTCTTTCATTTATGTCTGCTTATGCTATTTCATCTGTGATACAGGGTTAACTTGAGGCCTACAACCCCTTCTGTCTCCACCTCATTCTTACAGTAATCTGTATTTATTTTGATAACAAAAGTATATCTCCTGTCCCTAAAAGATTTTCCCCTGAGGCAACAAGTGGATGTGGGAAAGTGAAGGGAATCAAAGGCAGAAAGAAAACCTGTGAATGTCAGTTCAGCTGTAGGGTAATATGTGCGAGTCCCTTGTTTGAAAGAAGGAGGAAGGAGCTGAGCTCCTTTATTGGGCAGGAGGGAGATAATTAATCCTCAGAAAAAGAGGCTGAGCTGTCAGATTTTCAGAGAAGCACTGGCAGTTGTGATTTGCTATTCAGCTGTTGAGAGCTGGAATGGCAGTTTCAGTGCAGTGGGGTCTGCTCAGAGCATATACCTGAATACCCCACCTTGCTCCTGAGGCCCTTCCTGGATGTGGTCTCCTAAGAACGCTGTTGGGTGGAGGAGGATGTCTTCAATGCACCAGGTTGCTGCTCCACTGGAGAGTAGCTCTCTGTCTCTCTGAGAAACAGGATTGCTGCTTGCTTAGCAAGTACCGAAGAAAGCTGTACAGATATGGTGGGAACACGGCCTGGAGTAGGGAATGTTGATTTTTTTAAAAATTTTTTTTTCCTGGGGAAGAAAAGAAGGTTTAGGTTTTACCTTTTCTATCCTGATCTAAAGTAAAAATCCTGTCCAAACTCTTTCCTTTCTTCACTTTTTTTTTTGCCTTTAGCTAGTGTGTTCATACCTGAGAAGGAACAATGCAACTTCAGAGAGAAGTGACTGTCCTGTTACAGTGCTACATGCAGTCAAGCTGAGTTTGTTTTGGTAGTGACTGAGTTAGAGGCCTTTTTTGAATGTCTTAACTGGTGGCACATTTGAAGGCAAGGAAGAGGAAAAGAAATGCCTGTCTATATATGTATTATGTTCAAAAGTTAGTCCCTAGTGGATAAAAGCAATTACCCTATTTCTACTACATCTCAAAATACATTTCTATAGAATAGAAGAATGCTGATTTTTAGTCATTACAGGAGGAGCTAATGAGTTTTTAACAACATTTCCCACAGTTAAATAATAGTAGTCCAAGTGCTACTTAATTTCAAGAAGTTTTGAGAACTTTTTGGACCAGTACATTTGTCTTGACCCTGTTCAAAGATAAGAGCAAGTACAGTTGTTCTTCCCCACATTGTCTCTGTTACTTTCAGTCCCTGCTGTGGATGGATATTTGAATAACTAGAGTAGAGGATTAAGGCTGGCTGAGCACCTTAGTTCTGGCATTTCCTGACACATGTGCATTTGGCCTCGTGCTCGGAGAATTTTATTTATAAGTAGCACATATTAAATGGCTGGCAAGTGGAAAATGAAGGCATTATGACCTAGCACAGTGCTCGTACGCTGATGAGGTTAGAAAGTGGAAGATAGGGGAACCTGAACTTCTAATACCAGCAGGAGAGGCTGCTGTTTGGCTCAGGACTGCTGCCCTCTCAGAGGGCATGAAGAGAAGAAACATTTAGGGGTAGTTTTGGGGTTATGGTGATATCTTGTGTTCCAGCCTATCTGTAATCACGGTGCAGGCTCAAGTAATGTTACCAGCTCTATGTCTCATCCCTCTCACTTTGCCATATTCAGGTTTTGTGAGGTGATGCAAAATCTCCTGGCTTTGTTTTTAAGTTTTTGCCTGAAAAGAAACAAGCAAGAATTTAAAACTAGATATTGTAAAGAAGCAAGATATTTTAACAAACAACTTTCAAATTTTTAAGGAAATTACTTTTACTTTTTGATTAAGTGGACTCCATATATGCTGGTATACGATCTCTCTCTTTGAACCTGGAATACATGCAGTATGGTGGTTCTACCTTTACGTCAGTAAGGAACTAATTTATTGCCTTTTATTAGTTCAACTTCAGTCACTTATTAAAAGTGTGACGATGCTTTAAAGCGATATACAACTCTGTTGCTGGAATGTTTTCTGGTATCATCACCTGCAGCGGAGAGTTGCACGCTACGCGTGTGAGAGTTTCCAGACTGCACATACTGATTGAACATAGCAGGGTGCACAGTATGGAGAAATCCGTGGATAAACTGTCCCTGTGCTGTGACTGCTTACCTTATTTTATTAATGCACAGTCATTCTGAGAAGCTGAAAGGATTATTAGCAACAGTCCTGTAAGGAGGGATATAATCAATTTAAATTAGCTCACAGTTGAGCCTGTATGATCTGGTGTCTTTAAAATGTAGGTAAGTAGCTCATCATTTTGCGTCCTTACGTAACGTAGGAAACTTTTTCCAAGTCCAATCTATAAATATTGCAGTTCATTACATTTAAATGTTTTTAATGTCCAAAAGAAGAATCCATTTGAAAAGCTAAACACTTACTAAGAATAATTTAATTACAGTATGTTGTGTAAAAATTCAAACAGAAGACAACCCCTAAGATCCTCTCCCCCCAGAAACCCTGCTTCTGCCCTTTCTCCTTCCCATACAGTTTTCCAGGCTTCCTTCTGTCCATATGTCTCTTTCTGCCCGCCATCCAGACACAAGTGTTGTTTTACTGTATGGGTGAACATCAGTGCTGATTTTCTGGTCTCTTTGGATTTCTGCTTTTGAGAAGTGGCATGATTTCACCAGAGAAGTTAGAAAATATTACACAAAAATCTCCCTTAAAATCTCTTGCTTTTCCATTGTCCCCTGCCCCAAGCCAAAAAACCCAGCTGATTGAGACTAATTACATCAAATGCAGTTTGTAAAAGGACACTAGTACTTTGCTGTATCCCTGAAGGTCATCTAAGAAATCTATAGTTAAACATTCATGTGGGAGACTCCAGGGGACAGAGTAAGGGATGATTACAATGAAAACACTGGATTAAAATGTGTACTTGTGCTCAAGTATTCATATGACAAACCAGGTGTAGTGGTCCTGTGCTTTTGCAGCTCTTCCTTAAATCCGAATAAACTATTGTTTCTAGACCCAGCTTCAACATCTTCCATGCTGGAGAATCGTATGTGATCTAGGACTGGAATATTTCAGTTGCTTCTTCAGCATTGTGATCCTCATTCTCTGTTGTGTTTTATTAAGGAAAAAAAAATATCTGTGCGTGATCTTGCGTCATTAAAATGTGCTGGGTGCCCAAGGTGTTTCTTCATCTGTTCCTCTAGCAGCTTTTCCCCTCAAGTGATTATGCTAATTAGTGTTTGATCAGATGATTAAATTATAATTCGATTAATCCTATGTGCTAAATGCTCTGAATGCATTTCCATCGCCTGAATGGCTTGTGCTTAAGCGTTGCTGTTTGCAGCTTGATACGAGGCTCTTGCCTTTTCCCATACCTAATGGATTTTCTACACTGAAAATACTATGGTTCCTTCTGGCATTGGAAAACAGAGGAAGGGGCTTTTTGTTTTCCTGTGCTACTGAACAGAACCAGAAATATATAGGTTCCGCCTGAATGTTCCTTGGGATTATAAAAAAGAGGAGAAAAAAGGGTTCAAGCTTTTTTTCCCTGTTAATGTACACACCTTGTGTCCCATTCACAACTTATCAAGGAAAAAACTGTTATAGATAAATCCTCTAAATGTTTCCGTTGTGAGTGGTATTTTCCCCAAATAATTCTCTGCTTTTCAAAGCTGAAATATGTTTTGGTTCAGAAGACTCTCTTTGCAGAACAAATTGTTCTATGTGTGTGTATGAGAGAGAGAGAAAGAGAGAAGGTTGTTTTTCCTCCTGTTACCTGCTTTCCCCTCTCTTTTCATCCAGGTTAATTGTTGCACGTCATCTGTAGGAGATAATCTCCAGAAGGGTGTAGAATGGAGAACACTGGATTTATAACCTTCATGCCTTTAAGAGATTAATGCTTAGCTGCAGCATTGCTTTGTCTTTGGGTTCCTTCATTTTTGGGTTATCCTATTTCACGCGGCTAGGTTCTACGTGTTGTAAGAAAAGAAAAACAACAACAACAATGTTTAAAGAGAAGGTACTTCGGCTTTTAATATTAAATATAAATAAGTGTTACATATCTAGCTGTGTAAACTGAGTTCTCCATTTTTGTGGAGGTAGACTGCTATCTCTGAATACCAGTGACAACTTCTGACAGAGGATATTTGGTAGTAATGAGTGGTCTGAGTTCAGAGAGAGGATGCTAAATTTAAATCCTTTGGTTTGTTTCCATTCTTCAGTGCAAAAAACCTATCATGAAGCAACCTTCCTCCCTCCCTCTCTTTCTCCTGAGTTTATCTCAGGGGAAGTGTGAAACAGATTGAACACAGGGTTGCCAAGACATGTCTAGGGGGATTTTGCTTTGCTGTACCCCAGGTGTGGGAAGGTAGAGCAAGGGAATAGGGATGTAAAAGAGGTTTTCTCTTCCCATTTCCTACCTTTGTTTACCTTAAAAGCTGTCAGAGATTCATAGACCTTCTGTAACATCTTATTTCACTCCTTTTGGACTGTCTAGGAAACAGTGTCACCTGTGAGGTGACTGGCACGTTACAGTCTATTACCAGCTATAAAATAATATGAGGTAAATGAGTCTCTGTAATTAAGGTCATAGAGGCCAAAAGCACTTTCCTGTTGTTCTTTAAAGTGCCTTTTTGTAGCTGTGATTAAATATTGAGATCTCATCAAGCTTACAGTTTAATAAAATCTATGCCCTGTCAATGAATACAGCCTCGTCCTTTGCCAGGGACCCTACCCTGTAAATCTTGCTCTCGCCCTTGGCTCACAGATTTACACTTTTGCCTTGGCTGGTTGAGTGGATATCCCAGGCACTTGCCCCACTTACTTACTCCGTCCAACCAGATTGTGGGCAGATGTTTGTTCTGTAAACATCTGTGCAGATTTATGTCTACTGCTACATTGCTGGAGGAGGGGTTATTGACCCTGCAGGTTACCCCAAGAGTAACCTGGTTTGTGTGAGAGATCCCTAATCTGTTTCAGTAAGAGACCAGATGAATGCAAACCTCCTGTTTTAAGTTGCAGCTCGTATAGTTGACTGTAAGCAGGACCGCTCATATAAATCACTCCGCTGTCACAGTTGTGCAAGGTAGAAACCTCCGTCTGGAAAGCAGTGCTTACTAGCTGGAGAGGCAGTAATGCCTTCAACCGATTCAGATAAATAGATCTGGAAGTAGGCTTGTGTCAACATCCCCATTTTAGAACAGAAAGAATTAGGCTAAGCTGAATTAAGGCTCTAATTCTAAATGAAAGTGCTAGCTTAGGATGCTGCTTAGCTCATTCTTTTTTAAAGTTTAATTTCAGATTCATTTCCTGAGTATCCCCATGTGGACAGGTCCTCAGACTCTGCCTAGCCCTGGGTAAGCTACTTAAGCTTGTGGCCTGAGGACGTTACTGCAAAATAAGCTAAAACTTGTGTGTGGGAAGAGCATTAGACATTCCTGGTGAACTAACTGTGTGCCTGCTCTTTTACTTTACGGCAAATGTCCTCTGCGTGGTCTTCCACAGCAAACAGAGGCCAACTTTGTAAAAGTGATCTTGGGGTAGGGGAAGGATCCAGGTGGGAAACTAGAAAAATGGCTGTGGAGGATGAGGTACCCTAAACTATTCCCTTTTAAGACTTTAAGTCAATTCCTCGTCTTTGTAATGGAGACATTTTCTTACCCAGCAAGCAGTCTTTTGGATGAATATAAATATCCTTAGGGCTTCAAACTTTTCGATGTAGAGGAATTCATATTCTGCATGAATACCTTTTTGAAAATGCCATCTCTGTGTTACTGAGCTGTCCTTGCTCTTTCTCTAAGTACACATGCTGATAATCTAGCAGCAGAGGTCAGTACTGATTTGCATTGGAGAAGCAAACCTAAACTAAGAAGGAAGGTGCAACTTCTCCAAACCTACTGTATACAAAAATACGACATCCTTCTTTTCTGCTAGCATCCTTGCTTAAGTCATGTTTTCTTGTGATGTCTTCATACAAAACCTGGTAACAGTGGATAGAATGACACCTCCCACATCCACAAGACGAACTGTTGCTATTTTAGGCATATAACCTCTTCCTAAGTAAAGTGAGCTCTGCTTCAAATGGGTCTGGACTTTAGTTAGTCTGGCTTCTCACCTCATGTAGGTGAGAAACCAGGTTTCTATATGCAAAGATATAAAGAAGGATTCTAAAGAGGGTCCACCTTTGATGGGAGGAGGAGGTGGGGGTTGAGGAGACACAGGATGACATGTAGTTCTGAACTCAGTTAAAATCCTCCAAGTCTTGCCTAAAAACTTGATGAACTTTCTTTCCTTTTTTAATGCTGGCATTGAAGGTTTCTGTTTTCTTTGTTGCAGGCATATGCTGAAAAAACCCTTAGTACTGGCAAATTTGTCAAACTGTTGGTGTTCTGCATGACACATGTATTGTCCTTTCTGGAAAACAGTCGAGCCTCCTTGACTGGTTTTAATGGATTTAAATCTTTCTCCCTGACTCTCTCCGCTTCTCTTCCTGAGCTTTGCACTTTCCCAACATATTTGGGATTGGCTGGTTTGTTTGTTTACATTGAGTGTGCTGATTTAAAGCTAGAGGCATCCTGGTTGTTTCCGATCAGGTTGTTCTTCATAGTTGCTGGAGTTGTGGTAGGGTAGTCAGTGTTGCACACTGTTGCATCTGATTAGGGAGAGAAGAAAAGAACAGGTGTGCAAGCTGGGGCAGCCCCTTTCCTCTTGAGACCAGAAGCCTGAGCAACACTGGGGAGACCATCTCCCCAGGGTTTTTTCTTGGTACCCTTACCTGCTTGTCAGAATGCCTTTGTACCTAGTTTATAACACTGACTGCTAAAAGTTCTCCCCATCTGCCCTGGGAAATTGCTGCTTGTGTGTTGGACAGTGAGGCATGTGTCACGTTTGGGAAAATCTTATCAATACCCTCCCTGACTCATTTTTGCTTCCAAATATGGCTTTTATCAGGCTGCCCCCAACTCCTGTGAATGCATAGTCTGGAATAAGTACACGCAGTTAGAGTTCTGTCCAGTCTTACCCTCTGAAAATCTCCTGTATCTTGCAGCTGTCTCAGTTATCTGCTAATTCTTGGATTTGGGTCCACGAGCAGCTGACTAAATTTGTCAAGAATGGCAATTGGTAATGCCTAGAAATAATAACTAAAGAGAGCAGAAATAAAATCATCGGGGGGGAAGGGGGGAAGCAAAAAATGAAAACGACCAGATAACCTAGATGCTGTATTTTCAAAGTGGAATTACTGAATGAAAACTATTTATTACTGTGTACACTTAAACTTTTGGATCAGCTCTATATGGAAGATTTTCTTGGCTGGAGAGCACGGAAATTTAAATTTTCCTGCCCTTGCCTTCTCCTCTTGTATTAACAACAGCTAGTGCAGTACTAGCTCTCACCTCAGGAGGAAAGCCTGCTTCTTCCCGCTGCCCTCCCCTCTCCTGCCCAGGGCTGTCTCTGGTGCCATCTCGCAGCGCTCGTCAGACCCAGCAAATTGGTTTGAAAGTCGGGACAGCAATTCATCTATGCTTTAGCTTGTTTTTCTCCAACCGTTTCCCCTTCTGTCTTTCCCCAGTCACACCACAAGTCTAAATATTCAGGGATGATCCATCCTCAGAGATGACTAAAACTGAGTAAGAGATTTCACTTTAGCTCTGCCAGAAAAAAGCTTGGATTCAAACACCTGGAGTGACTTACTTTTATTCCCTCTTGGAAAAACTAACTTAAAGAAAATAAATGTGCTTCTACAAAGTCAATATTTCTTTCAAGTTCTGTCTGTGCTTTCATCAGGTTGGGGTGTGTATGTGGGAGAATAGTTAGAAAGAATATTCAAAAAAAATGCTTTCTGGCAAAGAAAGAGATCACAGATCAGATCAATGAAATTTCCACAGAAAAGAGAATTGGAGTGATTTGATTTTATCAGCCAGAAATCTTACATCTAGGATCAGCTATGTTTTACTGGCAATGCTAGCAAATAAATTTCTTTGAGGAAATACTATAGAAAAAGAATTTTTTAAAACCTCAGAAATGAAGTCTGGCATGCAATTCAAAATGAACACGTGTACTTCTATAAACCATTTACATGAACAACTTTTGATCATGACAGGCCATAACAAACGTGGAGGTCCTAGTAAAGTGGTGTTTAATTAGTTGTGCTGTGATACCTGACCATCATGTGCAAATGCTTGAGAAAACTTCTCCTTTCACAACTGAAGTTCTCAAGGGACAAGTCATGTCAATAGCGATGCATTAGTAAAATAGTGAAAATGTACTCCTTCCTTGAATTATTCTTCCTTGTCAGTGTACCCAAACCACATTAACGCCCTCGTTTACGAGACCCTAGTCAGTTTATTCTATCAGATTTAAAAGTGGCTGCATTATCCCTCAAACCCTGCGCACATTTTTACCTAAATAACGTGAGGAATTGTCTCCTGAAAGAGTCTGTTAGGCCTGTCCTCCTCTGTTGTAGCCGTTCAGGCATAACCCCGGTCACTTTGTATGTGTTGGATACAAGCACTTGGTAGTGATCTAGAGTACGCTTTTTTAATTCGTGTAAGTTGTCTTTTGGGATTTATTCCAGTATAAGAGTGTTGTAACCACAATTAATAAACTCTAAGTACTATGGCAAAACCGAGACTTCTTTCTGGGTGATGCTATGGCAAATACTAACACCCAAAGGACATCTGTGCTTCTGGAAAGAGACCTGTCTACATATACCTTTTCTCCATTCCACCCCCGCCCCCAGCAATGACTGCAGCTTGAAATGCTTTTCACATCCTCTTTGTATGTGGATTTGCACTGCTGAACTGTCATAAGCAAAAATTCCCTCTGCCTGAAAAGGGTGGGACATGGTTTGTTCCACGGCATGGAAAGCTGTGGTGCTCCCAGAACCCAGGAAAACATGCAGAGCAGCGTTATAGCCTCCTGAGACCTTCCTCGGTGATAAACATTAATAGGGAGATATGCAATTTTGTGCGGTCACCTTGCAGAAAAGTCTTAAATCTTCTAGCACGCCTAACAAGGAATTCTTTGCTCTTACCTGTAGCTCTTTGCTTTTGGATCTGGCTAAAAATTGCATTTTCCATTACACAGTTGCCCAATTCATTATGGAATTGATTAGAATATGAGACACCACAGTATGAAACAGTGACCTTCTCTTCATTCAGAAAAGAAAAAAAGTGATTTTTTTATTTTTTGAGTCGTCACATTTGGTCAATAAACAAAAGTATTGTACAATTTTTTTTTTGAACTATTGAAAAAGAACTCATATAGGATTTTGCTTTTGTTTATACCCTGTGGTCTAATTTATGTGACTGAAGAAAAAACCCACCATTTTATAGACTACTGATATACTTTTAGACATACTGATTGACAAATCATAAGTAGTGCTTGCAGCAACATTTTAGCTCTGTGGGTTTATGGCTCATTATCACTTGTGCTATCTGGTAAAGATTTAAAACTGGTAGATTTTTAGAACCTGAAATAAGAAAAATTCTGACTAAAATAATTATCTTTGAAATGTGTGTTACTAGGGTTATCAAATCTATATTTTGGCAGAAGTATATATTGGTGTTTTAAAACTGAGTAGCATTTGATGTAAAGTTTCAGTGGAAATATTGTATGATTTTGAAACTGTATTTGATCTCAACGACTCCATAACTATGTGGAAGAAGTGTTAGGTGGCTAGGCATTCGAGCTTAGAAGAGCTAAGCTCAAGGCCCTGCTTTGCTATGTGTTTTCAGATGTGACATCAGGGAAGTTTACTCAGCTTGTATGCATGCTGGTTGCTCACCAGTTAATAAGGAGAGTGTTGCTCCTCTAAAGATGTTAGCATAACTGTGCTCAGGAACGTGATGTGTATATTCCATGCTGGAGGTTGCTCTATAGAAATTCAAAAGAAAAGACTAACTAATTTACTGTAGAATGTATCATCACTAAAGAAAACAGCCTGCAGAAATGCTTAGTTTAAGCGGTATTAGCATTGTTCAGCAGCCGCTTTGGAAACCTTGAAGGTGAATGAAGAATGAGTCAGAGTGATGCAAGTAAATAAATTGCCCCTCTGTACTTCAGTCTGGAAAACCTAGGAAATGCAAACTAGAGTATGTGCACGTGTAACTGCAATACAGTTCGTGGATTAGAAGGAAACGTGTGTTATTCAGGTGAGAAATAAGCTCCCAGGTATCAATTTTATTTTTTCTTCCATGGATCAAGGGAGCTCTTTCAAAGTAATTTGATTTCAGCATTAGCTGTGGATTCTGCTAGCTGCCTCTGGAAAGCCATGCTCTCTGCGCCAGGCAGTAATTGCGTTAATCATCCATTTTTAAATAACTGCATTTGAAGTTAAGTTGAGAATTGCTTTTCAGATCTTTAATTTGCTTTGGAGAAGTGAAATAATTCCCACAAGGGTTGTGCTAATCAATATTCTAAAGGCAGGTAACCTTTGCTAATACTTGAACATGGGATACTCTATATTATTCTGCTTAAAGAATTCTGTGGAAAAAATTACACCAATTCCATCTATAATTTGGCAAGTTAATAACTTTTCTGACTGCCAGGCGTAGGGGTTTTTAGTCAACAGGAGATTCATCAAGTACAGAATTGTATTGTGTTATCTTCCTTTCATTTTTGTTGTTTTTATTTTAAATGTTCTTGCTAATATAAATGATGACAAATTGCATAGCTGTAAATTTTAAAGTCCCTAAATGGCATTTTTGTCAAAGACTTTATGCTGAAATGCTTACTTGGAAAGATTTTAAACCTCAGGAGCAGGGGGAGGGGTTTTAATTATTATGCATCATGACACAATGCATTATGCATCATGGTTGTTTTTCTGCTCTTTAAACACTTGTTATGGATGATGAGACTAATATAAATGGACATACAGGGAGAGCTTCTGCAAAACCTTCCTACGATGTCATGTTCTGTTTCTAAGGAATTTCAGTACTGCCTTGGAAAAGAGACACTAAGCACACTTAAAAAGACACTTGGAAGCAAGCTAATAATTAGCTGCCAGGTAGTCATCAAGGGAAAGTCACTTTTTTTTTTTTTTTCCTTCCCCCTGAAGGTGCTTTCCTGGTAAACTGGGGAACGAACTTGTGTAAAGAAAACAAAGAATGATAGAATGTGGGAGTTGTCTTAAATCTGGGAGTATTTGATCCTTCTTCCACTGAAACTGTCTGCAATTTACTACAGAATTTGCTTTCTTTACCTTGTTTTTCCCACCCAGGCATGCACATTACTGGAAAAATTCGTTGGTACAGGTACTGATCAGATTGCTGATGGGATACAACAGATTCAAGTGCTAGAGCTGCTTTTTCTTCTTCCCTCTGCCCGCCCAGTAAATGCTTGCTTTTCCCTTGAAAGCAACTTGATATTTATGTTTTGCACAGGTAGAGGAGGAACAAAGAGGAGAGTTGTGCATTCGGTTCTTTAATAAAGCCTATTTTTTTAATAGTCATAGCGATTGCCTAGGCTGCATCCTGTAAAAAATTAAGGGCAAGAGAGAAAGGTCAAATAGATATTTAAGGAGTCATAGCAGGCAGTGGATTTGAAAGAGGGGGAAAAAAATTGCTGTTCTTCCTTGGAAGGCAAGTAGAATACAGTATGTCATATCTGAGGGTTGGGGAAATGAAATTTCAGTGTCATTGTGGACATTAAAGAAGGTACCACTTGGTGACCCACAGACAATTGGCAACTGCATTTGTTTCTCAAGGCATTTATCAAAAAAGTCTTAAATCTGTGTTCCCCCCGTTGCCCATATAACCGGAACTAATTGGCTGGTAGTTGTACTCTGCTCTTTCAAAGGAAAAACAAAACAAACCAACCCAACCCTGTTCCCTTCTCCCTATACTTATACTGCTTTAAAGGCTGCTTTGGTGCTATGTAGGCAGCTGCTGAGAAATGCATCATGTTAGCAGGAGGACGGTATCATCTTCACTGACCAAGCTTGAGCTGTAAAGCAGAGTGCCTGTAGCTGAGGAACGGCTGCAGCTCAGCCTGAGGCAGTAGTGCCTCAAGCTTTGCATCTGGGAACAGAAATCTACCTCCAGGTTGAAACTCATGGGTACAGTGTGGGGGCTTTACCATTAGATCATGAATTGATTTTGGGTTGTTCTTTTTTCCCTGTGTTTGTTATTCCTGGATTTCTTTGTCAACTTTGTGGTTATAGAATGAAAACTGCCTCCTCTCCCCTACCCCGTAAAGGCGGGTTTTAATGAGATTGTAGTAACATCTTTGGTGTTATGGTTTAGGTGTCATTGCTCTGCAGTAGGCTGGGTCGTAAAATGCTGTGTTTACCTCCTCACAGGGGCTCTGGGTAACCTGTAAAGATGCAGAAAGAAATGCTTGTGCAGTCCCTTCTCTTTATGGCCAGGGCAGCAAGAGGAAGCTCCTGCTCAACAGCAGGACATGCGTATGTTAGCACCCGGTCTCACCTATGCTGGACCAGTAAAAATGTCAAATCTAAGATCCTGTTATCAGTTGCTTATAGACCTCATGTTCTTTTTTTCCCTCTCATGTATTTTCAGTCAGTAAGAGCTCTATTCTGTATCTAGGATGTTTGAAAGAGCCTTTGTCATGGCAACTTATGTGTTGAACTCTTGGCAACTTCCACCTCACTGTCATGGGTCATGAATGAAGATGCTTTCTTTCCATCTCCATTTATTTTGCTAAATACAAGCTTTGAAGCCTTTATTCATATCAGGCCTCTACATTCTTGGTATAGGCTCTCTCCTTGATTGTCCTACTGAAGTTCCCTACCGTGTCCTACAGGTATTGCCACTTGCTCTGTCCTTACCTTTCTTTGTGCTGAAATTCCCTTGGCTTCACAGAAGATCCTATTTTGTGTTGTCATTCCCTCCTTCTAATAACAAAAGAGTGCATTTAAATGCAGCGACACTTCATCTTGAGCTTTATGAGTAGCCAGGTTTTCTGATATAGCTCTATGCTCAGCTCAAAACTTGTTTTTGAATGCAAATGCAACAATATTCGTAGATGGGAAGCTTCTGGGCAATACTGTAGTATAAAATGCCCACTGTCACTGGGATGGAGTCTCTTCCACCCTTCCTTTTAACAGGAGTGGTGATTTTTACCTTTTAGCAACTTCCACACGGGGTTGCTCAATTCTGACATACTTTGCTTAGCCTGAGTTTTCTGAATGTGTCCTGTACAAAACTTAAATCCTTATTGTTCACAGCTGAACCAAAGGCAAACTCTTGCTAGTGTAGAGGAAGATTGTTCCCTCTTCACTGTGCTCCTGCTGTTTAGACATATTCTCAAATCTTACAGCCTTAAAAAAATAAAGCACAGCTAGGTTGTGGTGTTGCGCTAGTTGCTATTACTTAAATTTGAGCACATTCAGCATATGTGCCTTGTTAGCTTGGTCTTG
>NW_010411321.1:574-4367 GCF_000710305.1 Buceros rhinoceros silvestris | reverse complement strand
CTGAACTCATGGGATTCTTTCAGTCAATTTGTCTAGGAGTCGGAGAAACCTGATGGTAGTAAATGATTTTACAAAGAGCTGTACTGTTTTTGTTTGTCCTTATAAATATTTTATGGCATCATGGCTCTCTAAAAGTGCTGCAGTTTTGTATATTACATCTAGATAAGAATAAGCCTACACAAGATATTTTTTTCTCTGTGCATCAAAAAAGACAAGAAGAGAGAGTTAAAATGCATAATGAGACACAACTTGTTTCTAGTGCTGGGTGACCTGTATTATTGCTATAAGATTTAGTAGAAAAGCATACTAGAAAAAAAAAGTCCATAGCGTTTAGACTGAATACTAACATGGAATGTTGAGCTATTACTTGCATGTGATATTCAGGCTGGCAATGGAGCAAGCTGTGACTAGTAGCCAAAGATTATACGACATACCAAGACTCAGGTACCTTTTTTTAACCCTTAAAATTTTCTCAACTTGGTGAATTAGCCATTTTCATTGTAAAAATTGAGTAAGACTTCCTGTGGGTTTTCTATGGATTGCTTAAAATTTTTTTCCTGTCTGTTTTTATTTTAATCATCTAGCAAAAAAGGTAAGCTCCACTGAATTCTTGTTCCTTGATTACTTTATGACAAATGGTTTTGTTTCAGCATCTGTCTGTACTAAGCATAACATGGGAGTGTGTGACTAGAAGTGAGAATGAAAGAAAGGCTCTATCTAACTCTTCTTGATTATACAAAAACGTTTACAGAACCTGCCTTAAAAAAAGAGGGATAAAGGAAACTAATTTGGACAATTTCTGTCACTTTTCTTTTGATTTAATTAAAAATTTTTTCATTGCTGTATGCAAAATTAAGCCTCCAGTTGTTATTAATTCCTGACTGAGAACTATCTGCTTCCATTTTAAGAATAATTTCTAAAAGTTGTAGTTGGATGAAAATGGCACGCTGAGCATAAGTGCTAAATAGGGTTTTACACAATTAAGAAATGGGCAGCAGGCTGTGACGTTGAGTGTTTGGAGCACAGAATGAGGATTCTCCCGTTGCTGAGATTCTATTAAATTTGACAATGAGAGAATTCATGGCTGACTTGCACTTGGTGGTCTGTCAAGTCTGAAGCCAGTGTTATTTATTGAGGTTTATAAACTCTTTACAGAAGCAAGATCTTTCTTTACAGAGAGACACTGTTTGGTACTAAGATCTACCCCCTTTCTGAGTTATCACCTGTGCAGTTGATGTGTTTGTGTGTTCAGTATCGTTAATTCAATCGCAGCTGCTTTTGAGCACTCTGATCCAGCAGCTTCTGATGCATCTTAACATTGCTCCGTAGATTGCTTAATTGAAAAGATAGAATACTTTAGAAGATGGAAAATTAGTATCTATGCCAAACATATCTGACCATGTCTAGTTTGCCAAGTCAAGCAAAACATTTTTAATATGGGGAAATAAAGGGATGAAAGCTGATTTTCGAAGAATAAAATATATGGATGTACTACTTATGCAGAGAAACGCTGTGAGTAGAGGAGAAATTAATATTTTTTCAAATAGATTTCTGAATCTGAAGTGATCTGCCCTGTGCTCAAGGGGTGGACAATTTTATCTGTTACTGATGAATTTTGCTTGCTTGTCAGCTGTTGTAAACAATTATAAGTGAGCTGACAGTTATGATACTTAAAGTTTTAGTTTCAGGACATATACATTTCCAATAAAACTAGATTTTATTCTTTAAAATACAGTTCTCACGAGTTCTGTTCTTTATTAAAAGAACAATTTATCTTCTCTGCTTCTCTTGCTGCCTTTCTTTTGACCTCTCCCCTCTTCCCCGGAGGGGAAAAAAAGCCTTGAGGATGAAGTTAGGGGACACTCATGTAGAATTCGAAGCAACTGAGTGAGCTAAAATCAAACAAGATGAAAACCTCGTTTTTATATCAGTAGAAATAGGCAAAACTAGCCTTTAGATCTAGAAAGGCTCCATCATGAGCTTGCAGCCGTGATACTTCGCAGCATCTAGAAGGCAAGAGGTGATAGTTCAGCAGCTTTAACAGGCACAGATTCAGAGAGTGCTATTGCTTTGGGTCCGTAGCTCTGTTGTCCTCTGCAGGTACAGGTGTATGACTCTCTTGTCATCACTTTTGACCAACAAGCTCAAGATAACTTTCACCCATGTGCTTGTCATCTAAGCAGCAGATGTAGAATTGACATGCTTACCAGTTCTGGGAGTGGAAGTCATGCAGACAGTTGCTCTGATGCCTGCTAGTTGGCTGACTGGTCTGATCAGGGTTACCAGGTTAGTCGGTGAGGATCCAGCTCCAGCACACAGGCTGGTGCTGCTGTGAGGAAAGAGGTGGGCCACACCAGCAGGCCTCTTGCTGAGATGCAAACTGCAGCGGCAACTGCTCTTGGCTGGATGGGACATTGCGGCTGTGGCTACTACCAGCAAAACTCTGCTGTTGCTTACATGCAACATGAATTTTTCATCTGCCTGGTGTTAACACGGACACATCTGAATCATTCTGTGCACTTTTTTAACGTGCTTGTTTTTTAATGTGAGCATTTCAAAAATACCCACTGTCTTTGGTGGCATGTTCCTGCGTGAGATGCTTCTTTCTGACAAGTATTGTGGTAGACTTGGAAAAAGTATTTGAAGTATTTATATCCTTTTAACAAAATGGTATCTTTCTCTAATTTGCTGTTGTTGCTATACTGTTAAAAAAAAAAAGCAAAATACACTGAAGAAAAAATTTCTAACAGCTTTCCAGTCTCAAAATGTGGCAAAAAGGTATATGTTGAATGGCTGCAGAGAGAAGAGAAAAATGGGGTAAAACTGAACTGAACTTTTGATTTACACTAGCTCTTCTGTTGGCTAATCCAAATTATATATGTCCTATATACAACTTCATTGCCTGGAGCTCCTGTTAACATTAATTGTATTTATCAGTGGAAGAATCAGAATTTTTTTGGTTGGTAGAGACCTTTAATTTCATCAAATCCAGACATTAACCCAGCACCGCCAGGTCACAAATAAGCCATGTCCCTAAGCACCATATCTATATGTGCTTTAAATACCTCCAAGGATGGTGACTACTCCACTTCCCTGGGCAGCCTGTGCCAACGTTTCACAACCCTCTTGGGGAAGAAATTCTTTGTAATATCTAGTCTAAACCTCCGCTGGTGCAACTTGAGGCCATTTCCTCTCATTCTATTGCTTTTTACTTGGGAGAACAAACCGATTCCCACCTCGCCACAACCTCCTTTCACGTAGCTGTCGAGAGTGATAAAGTCTCCCCTGAGTCTCTTTTTCTTCTGGCTAAACAACCCTCAGCTGCTTCTCGTAGGACTTTTGCTCTAAACCCTTCAACATCTTTGTAGCCCTTCTCTGGACACGATCCAGCACCTCAATGTCCTTCTTGTAGGGGGAGCGCCAAAAGTGAACACAGAATTCAAGGTGCGGCCTCACCAGTGCTGAGCACAGGGGGACAATCCCTTCCCTGCTCCTGCTGGCCACACTGTTGCTGACACAAGCCAGGATGCCGTTGGCCTTCTTGGCCACCTGGGCACACTGCTGGCTCATCTTCAGCCGGCTGTTGACCAGCATTCCCAGGTCCTTTTCCATTGGGCAGTTTTTCCAGCCACTCTTCCCCAAGCCTTTAGTGTTGCAGAGATTTGTTGTGACCGAGGTGCAGGACCCAGCACTTGGCCTTATTGAACTTCATACTATTGGCCTTGGCCCATCGATCCAGCCTGCCCAGATCCCTCTGTAGAGCCTCCTGATCTTCAAGCAGATCAACATTCCC
>NW_010411321.1:0-245 GCF_000710305.1 Buceros rhinoceros silvestris | reverse complement strand
ATTCGGAGCCTCAGGGAACATTACTTGTGTCCAGTCACTAACTGGATTTAAGTCCATTCACCACCACTCTTTGGGGATGGCCATCCAGCCAGTTTTTGATCCAGTGAAGAGTGCACCCATCCAAGCCATGAGAACCCAGTTTCTCCAGTTTCTCTTTCTTCTAAAATCTAAATAGACAATGTCCACAGCCTTTCCCTCATCCCACTAAGTGGGCCACCTTGTCATAGAATGAGATCAGATTAGTC
>NW_010411320.1:0-4244 GCF_000710305.1 Buceros rhinoceros silvestris | reverse complement strand
GCGGGGGCTGCAGGCACTGCCGCCGCACCCCTGCTCCAGCCCGGGAGCAGCCGGGAGCTGTCAGGCCACAGCTGGATTTCACAAGAGATAGCGGCTCCTCGTTGCATCAGAGTTGAGAGTTCTGGAGCTGAACTGCCATGTTACAACAGCTGAGCACCGCTCACACTGCGATCTCGTTAATTATCGTTCAGGGAGCAATAGGAACTCCCGTAAGGATCAGTTAAATCTCAGTGCAAGTCTCAAAGTTCTCCATTTTACTTTAAAGGGAAGATTACATATCAACAGCTACTTCTCTCTGTTTACATCCCCTCTGGCCAACCTCTCCTTACCTTACCAGTTGCACTTTGGCATGCACCTCCACCACACTCCGCCTTCCCATTGTCCCCAGCTAAAGGTGGGATGATCAAAGCCCTGGTTTCAGGCAGGAAATCCAGCTTCTCAAATGCTATACTACAGCTCACCCTGGGCTGTACATCACACAAGTACCAACAAACAACTTGTTAATATCTACTTTTAATTTGTGAAACATAAGAATCACGGAAGTATTTACAGAATGAGGGTTTGTTTGTAAAGCATAGAAGAGAGTGTTTGCATTTTAGGGGGAATTAAAACATGGAAAGATAAAGATTTAACATTCCTTAGAAGAGAAGTCCCCAAACAAATGCTATGGTGTACGTAACACTGAACGAGCTTTTCCTTGAAGACTGAGAAGGCAAACAGCCCCGCAAGTGGAAAGCAGAATGACCTTCCACACAGAAGATATATCTAAGAACTATACTAGTCAAGTCCTAATTTTCTTCATCATAATAGCAATTTCATGACATTATGGAGGAAACTATGTCCATTGCAAGTTAGCACATGAAATGGACCCACTACTGCCTTTTTTTAATAAGGAATTACATTGACATTTTTCACAGCATGAAAATTACCTCATTTTTCATGGAAATCTCATGCAAACATTAATATAAATCTACGGATCAATAAAGCTAAGACTTAGTGCTTTCAAGGATCATTACCCCGTGCCACCATCTAAACTTAAGGCTCACTTATACTCTTTGAATACATCGGGAACTTTGACCATCAGTGGAACCAAGAGCAGCCTCATCAAGGCCTAAGTTAACCAGTAGGCAGGAGAGGACCTTGACCCCAGGATGGTGTGCCCGCAAACCAGGTACTACGAGAAGACCTGCCTACCACAGGCATTCAGCTCCACAAGGGGAGAAGAAGCAGTATCGCAGCCTGAAACACCAGGCAGCTGAAGGCCACTTGAAGGCTACGGCATCAGAAATCCCAAATACGATGTCAGGAATCAGTCCCGTCACCTCCCCTGTGGGACACCACAAAGCCTGTAGCCATTGTGGCTTTGTTATACATGAGGGAGGGACAGGAGGATGGCTCCTCAGTCCTGCTGCTACCTCATTTTTACCTGTCTGAGACAGGAGAACGTGTCCTTATTTACTGCTGCCAGCGTCTGCAGACCAGAGGAGGTGCACATGGACTGAAAAGGGTATTCAGTGCTCAAGGCCATCTTCCTCTATCACAGCTCCAGACAGACAGAAAACCAAGGCTTCCATTCACACAGATCCACCCAGGATCTGCCAGTAGGGTAAATAGATCCCGATTGATCTAAAGGTGAGGAACATCAGGAAAGACATAAAAATTTCCCCAAAGCCAAACGGCAGCTGTGAACTGTGGCCTTCTGATTCCCACACCGCAGGAGCACCGCGGTGTTTCCTTCACCCACTGCAGCCTGCGGGTGTCACATTACCCAGCGATGGAGAGAGCCGTGAACGTACACGGATGCCTCTGTAGTGTCAGTCTGGTGGAGTACAGCATTTGTACGTACAGCTAATTCCTCTGTTACCCACCTTGCATAAATACTCGTTTATTCCAGGAGCCTGCTAGGGAATGTGCCGAGGATCCAGATTGCATTAGATCAAACAGGGGCCATGGAAACAGGCACGTTTGGCACTAACGCAACAGAGGTTGTGCAAATCTTCGGCAGTGTTGTACCTCTAGTAACTTACAGATAGAAAACTCCACACACCCCTGCCATAATCCCACTCTTTTTTTATCATTAGCTGGATTTTCCACTTTGTATAAAACAGTAATAAAGTTTCAGTTGTACTGCAGAAATTCCTTTGAAAATGAGCTCTTGAAACTTTCTGTAATGCTGTTGGTTTTAACGATCATCATAGATAATGCATACGTTACAGTAACTTCTACTTATGTTCCTCCAACCACTCAAAGCAGCCTTGAAGGACCATCTACATAAGCTCATGTACCACCTGAACAGTTCAAGCTTAGACACTTAGATACATACATATTATGGTCCACATTTTAACTTCTTACTATTAGCTGTAATTTTCTCACTTCTGAGAAGCTACGATATATTAATGTGATTTTATTAATTGAGTTTCTAATACCAAGACCTAATATTTCCAGAAAATTAGTTCTGCTAGTTCATCTGGGAGTTTCTTTTGCCCTACATTTCCATACAATAGAAAATTCTTTGGGAGATGACTGAAAACATCCAATCAGAAGTAAATTCCGAAACGTTTTCGGAACATTCACATTTACAATTAATTTTATGCTGCTTAGCAGACTTTTCAAACTGACATGCAACGTGGAATCTTTCAGACTCAAGGTACTAATCTAATGTCTGGAACAGTTAACTAACTTGTGGGAAATATGCACACCACATCACGATAAATCAATTCCTGAGGAAAAAAAATAAAAGTCGTGCGAAGTTACATGCTGATGCTCAAAGCACACTAATCACCGCTGCAGATGCATTTTTCAGCCTTTTAGAGAACATGATGATCACACTATGCAGACACTTTTCTCTCCCTATCTATACTAAGATTCCTCTGTGGATGCAATGGGGAAACACTGTTCTTTACACTCAATCCAAGGAAGGTCAGGAGACACACTTAGGAGGCCAGCTCTCAAAATTTGTTTTCTAAAGTGATGCCTATAAAGTACATTACTTACAGTACTTAAACATGTTCAAATTCTTTTCAAAGTTCTTTTAAAATACAAAGTTAACAGTATGCGCCACGGAAGTTTGTTTCCAAAAGCATTATAATGTGAGGCAGCAAAAGTGACCAAAAACTGCCTTTGCGCATTAATTAGAAAATATATGCTGAAATGTGCTTTGGAAGTTATTTTCAAGGATTGTAAGTGAAATGCTCAGCAAAGAAGGGATGCCTCCATCTCTTATTTACAGTGGTCATTAGCACTGTCTCTGCCTCTTTCCTGTTTGAACCATCTGTTCATTTCCCCAGAAAAAAAAAGGGGGGGGGGAGGATAAACACAAGTGGAAAATGTGGGAAGTTGGCAGTGCGCTGCCACACTGTTTGCCCATATGCTAAGTCATTATATTAACATTCATATTTAAAAAAGTGAGTGGGGGGGGGGGGGGAGGATAAACACAAGTGGAAAATGTGGGAAGTTGGCAATGCGCTGCCACACTGTTTGCCCATATGCTAAGTCATTATATTAACATTCATATTTCAGGGCAAGAACAATTAGCTCCGAGTTTCCTCTCCTTCCTGCCACACGTTAAAGCTTCGCCTATTCGCTGTGTTATATTTAAAGGTACAGGAAACAATCCTAGAGAACTAGGCAAACGGGGGAAGAGTGGGCTTTGCATCACATCAACTTGTGATCTTATGTGAGCGTTGAGCTGGTAGAGAGGATTCATAAGAGAAAGGAAATTCCTCTTAATATTGAGTTAATGTCTGGGAGTAAAGCGATCCTGTGAAATCCAACTCCCTCTCACTTGTCATGAAAGCATCCCCAATAAAGTAATGCGTGGGAGTACATTACCCTGCCTTAACCCACGCAGTCACACACACACACGCCAAAAGGGATACGGAGATGACAGGCAAAGACACGTTATAGTTTCAGAGACACTTGTCCTGACCATTACCGTTAGTATGGCAAGTAGAGGATGGCCAACTTACCCCGGTAACTGTTTCCAGGCTTGTAAAATTCTGGATCACCCTCCACCCTGAGGCTAAATTCATTATACCCTTCCCTCCTGGTGCCTTGGGCTCGCAGGATCCGGCTGCAATATCCCTCGGACTTCGCGGCTTTCTCCAAGGTTTCATCGGAGAAACCCTTCGCCACCAAGGGGAAAGTCAACGCCAGGAGCCGCAGGGCTAGAGGCTGCAGATGCGCTCCCATCCTCGGCGCTCCGCACAACTTTTTATCGTCGGGGCGGCGGCGGTGCCTGGGAG
>NW_010411319.1:22028-24211 GCF_000710305.1 Buceros rhinoceros silvestris | reverse complement strand
ATTCTATGATTCTATGATTCTATGATTCTATCTTACAGGAATAGAACTGCTGTACAAAAAAAAAAAAAAAAAGTCATTCAATACATGTACAAACAGTGAATAACAACAATCCAGTCTGAAGTAAGTAGCAATTTCATTTCTTTTGACATTACAATAATAAAAGAGAAGCATCATTAATAGATGCAAGAGAAAAGGTGGTGTTCTTTGGTTTGTATTGTTCATCTCTAAGAATCCTCAATTACCCACACCTACATTCTCTGGTTTCAAACTGAAGACCCAAAGCAACTGAGGAGTAGTTGTCTCAGTAGAGTTAACATTTTAGGTAAAGAAATGCACATTCAGAAGATTCACAAATTTCCATATCAACTATCACCATGATTTCCCATAAGGTATATTAAAAAAATCCATGATGAGGAGTTTGTGGATGGGGACTAAAACCAGACAAGCTGTTAGCCTCAAAGTTTTCTGATAAAATGCAAACAAATAAATGTAAATGTATTTTTTGGCAAAATAAATACTTATCTTCATCTAGAAATCATCCCAATCTTGTCTGCAGTGAAACTACTGCTGCAACACAATTGATAATCTGATAAACAATCCGATACTTGAGCAGTGTCACTATTTCAGTCAATTTACTTTTAAAGAATATCCTTCTATACCTTTACCTTCACAATAATTTTCATCTGAATATATTATAACTGGATTTCTATTCTTCAACTCTGATTTCTGCTTTATGGTCATTTATTCATGAACACAGAAACATAAGGATCTATAAAACACTGAAAAATTAATGCAAAGAGCTTCAGTTCCAGTATTTCACATGATACAGAAGAGCTTTTAAAAGAAAAGTTGAAAATCATAAGAATGTACAAAACTATGAAAATATTTTAAATATTTTAATTTTAAAAACTGAAATGTGAAGCATTTGGAAGAAATTGAAAATATTTAAGATTTACTTGAATAGTTTAATTTTTTTTCTTTTCAGATTCAGTGGCAAGCATACAACCACTAATAACATATTAGCATATATCTATTTTTACTTTCCTTTAGGAGAGTATGTCCTTCTGGGAATAAATGAAATGAAAATTATTTTAAAATTGGGAAACTCCAGCAAAACATAGAAAATTATGTTGATTCAAATCTTTGAATTATAGATCATTTTTTAAAACATAGAAAATTATTCTTCACATAGTTTATATTAAAATATTAATATTACAGTGATTTGTGGAACTGTACTGATATATAGCTCTCTTCTTGCATTTCTCTTTCTGAGTCACTGAGATGATTGTTTTATTTCCAGTGGATCATGCAATTATTACCCTTACTTCAAATGTCACTTAACTACATATTTAAGTTTACTCATAGTTGCCTTATGTTCCACTTGCATGTTTTCAAAAACACTATTCAAATATTTTCTTGAGCTTTTGTGAACATCTGAAAGTGAATTCAGATCATATATGAGATAGTAGCAATACAACCCGCAGTGAATTTGAAGGATAAAATCACTTTGGTATGTATGCTCTTGTGACTTCTCGTATGTAAAGCTTCAGGCCCATGAAAATTGCTCTGTCCCATTGATGAATTTAGCATTGGAGTTTAGTGATGGAAATAATGAAAACTGACAAATAGCTCATCATTGACTGTTAAGATTATATCTAAAAGTGAACAAACACCTCCAAGGATAGAAAATATTATGATACTGTCCAAGGCGTAAACTTTGATGATAAAAATACATATTTGATAGAAAATTCATCTTTTTGTCTTCCTAATGTTAGAAATCATATTATCAGTAGATTATACAGATATTTCCAAAAACTTTAGATTCATCGAATAAACTACATATATGGTAAGAGAGATTATACTACAGTGGAGCCCACATTTACTCAACCAGATCATTTACTGATTAAACAACAATTAGCACAAATTCATTAGGAAGGTTTTATGATACTATTTCTTCTACTTCTTAATCCAAGATGTAAGAAAGAAGCTGTATGCATATGTGGATTTAAGGAAAATTAGTCACTAATACTCTTAAATGAACCAACAGGAACTTTATAAATTTCAGCAGGGACAAATGCAATTTCCCTGCGCAGGAGAAGAAAACTTCCTTGCAGCTAAGCAGGCAGGGGATTGCCTGCTAGGCCCTGGGGGACAGTGGCTGACACAGGAAAGCGTGCCCTATC
>NW_010411319.1:10999-21931 GCF_000710305.1 Buceros rhinoceros silvestris | reverse complement strand
AGCAGCAGGAAAGGTCAATAGCCTCCAAGGCTGTATAACAGGAGCGTGGTCACTAGATCAAGCATAGTCATGCTCCATGTTTCTAGTCAGTGCTTGTCATATCCGTTCTAGATGCTGTACCTTCTTTTGAGTTGCTCAATTCCAAATGGACATCTACAAGCTTGAGTGAGCTCCGCAGAAGCCACCAAGGTGGTCAGAGCTGGAGCACTTACTCTGTGAGCAGAAGGTATGGGGCAGGTCCAGCCTCGAGAAAAGATGCCTGCAAGGAACCCTGCAGCAGTGTTCACTGCGACGTTCTCAAGAAGACACAGCAGTGTTTGGCAATAGAATGAGTGATAACTGGCATAAACTGAAACAAGAGAGCTAAATATAAAAATAAACTTCTAGCTACGAGGGCAGTCAAGCAGTGGAGCCCAGAGAAGTTCTGCAGTATCCATTCTTGGGGGGTTTCAAGATCTGCCCTGGGTACAGCCCTGAATATCCTGGTCTGATTTCATCCTGCTTTGAGCAGTTGCACTAAAGACTTCCTGAGGTCCTTCCCAAAACTGAATTACACTATTCCAAGATTTTGTGCCAGAGAACTCACCTAATTTATGTCCAGGAATATAAAATGATAGTATATAAGCTAAACTAATAATCTGTGAAATTTGTTCTTCAGTAACTAAAGAAATGTATCAGAGTTATTCATGCACAAAACAATTTTTATCAGTGAACCCGTTTGCTTTGAATAAACATTGAAAAATCCAATATTTGTTCAAAATTTTGAGTATTTTCCCTTTTTTGCCTTGGCAGTAAGAGGGCTCCTCATTGTTTCTTTGGCAACACTTGGCAGTATGTTAGACTTTCTGTTTCATCTAAAAAAACAACCAAACAAAGAAAAAACCCCAAATGCTAAATTTGATCAAAACAAAACTCTACAGAAGCCGAATTTCTGCACTGAGAAGCAGCATGGAGCTCTTCATTAAGAAAAGTTTTTAACTAGTATAGTGATGTCAAAAAGTGAACACTGTATTTTAGGGAATATTAATAAGAGTGAAATTCAAATATCATATAAGAATGAGATGCAAAGGAGTGTTCCATTTGATGCTCTGATTCGGTACTGAAAGAATGTGACAGAAGTTCTTCTGCCCTGTTGTAGGCAAAGAAGTAACTTAAATTAGGTGGCAGATAATTATGCATATTAGGAAAGTGATGACACATTATGCTTCTGTACATTGACTATTTAGACTAGAAGAAATCTCTTGTTTGGGGTCAAAAGAGAAGGATCACCAAAAACCAGAAGCAGGCTCAAAGAAAAGGTCCCAGAAATAGGAGCTCTCCGTGGAGATGAAAGCCAGGGGATGCTCAAGGGCCTTGATCAGTGCAACCACGGCACTGCACATACCTGTACAACAGCAACCTTCCTGCAGGAAAGGGAAGCTGAAACCCAGCAAACACAATGCTGTGGGCTAATGAGTGAGTGTGCAAGGCAGTCAAGAGGAGTCGAAGCTCTCATGTTGTTGGTACTTAAATACATCTCACTGTCCAAATCTGCTATAGGTTGTCAACTATACTGACTTGCCTGTGACACCTGCATAATTTTTTTTTTTTATTTAGAAGTAACTATGGGATAACTATCTAACAAAACCTCTAAATTATGGAAATATTGTTCAAGACTTCTCAAGATTTTGAAAGAAAAATATAGTGTATTAATTCACTACTGTAAAATATAGTATTTTAAAAATCAAGGATTTTAATGTCTGCTTATGCTCTGTTGTTAACTAGAAAAGGTAGAATTACTAGCACATCAGGAAATCAGGTAAAAAAAAATTCTATGTTTTCATTGAGTTTGCTCTGTAAATTTGATAGGTTTGATGATGTTGAAAGTTTCACTAGTTAATCTGCTTAATCAACCTGCCAGTTTCAACAAATGTTTCTGTAGATTTTTTAATATAGAAGAATGGCAGTATCTATCTGAAAAGCAGAAAATATGTGATTGACAGGAAGAGATTGGAACAGCTGTAATACAAGAAATACTACATTTAAATTCCAAGTAGCATTTATACCATATTAGAAAGGCTCATTTTTTTTCTCTAAAGAGATGACTAACATGAACTCTTTATGCCTACACATAACTCCTTATCAAAGAAAACTGTTCTTGTTAAATAGCATTTAAATGATTTTTTCAATTTTTTTTTTTTTTTTAAATTTACCCTTAAAAACCCACTTTAGAAATTTTGGAGGAATGGAAGGGGTAACTTATTTAAATGATTTTTTCAATTTTTTTTTTTTTTTATAATTTCACCTTAACAACCCTACTTGAGAAGTTTGGCAGGAATGGAAGGTGTAACTTACAGAGGTGTTTGCAAAACTAGTTTAACGTTCCAAATAGTGGTATTAAACTTCTAAAAAAGTACAATTCTCTTTGTGTGAATGTTATTGTTAATTTTACTGAATTGTAGAATCTTCATAATCAATGAAGATCTCAACCCTGATAAGTTTTTTCAGTCTGAAACTTGTCCAAAAACTTTTGTGAAGATATTAGGTTTGGGGTTTTTTTTTTATTGGTTTAAATACAATACCTTAATATACATGCTTAATGCTACAAGATGCTTTGGATTTCTTTATTTTCAATTTAAAGGGATAAATAAGGTGATAGGGAATATCTTACTGAGGGAACTTAGGCTAGCCATACAAATATCCGACAGAAAATGATGTGGGGACAAATTCTGAACATGTAAGAGAAGAATAATTTTCTCTAAGTTATTTGGAAGGTATGCACTCTTTACCTAGGAACACAAACTTGAAGAAGACGACTTCATTTGAAGAAATGATGGTGGGCGTCCTTCGCATTATATTTCTTTCTTTTGGAAGACTGTTTTAAAATTATTTCCTTTAGAGGACTGTTTTTGAGAAAATATCACTGTTGTTACTGAGCATGAGCTATCTGTTCCCCTTGGAATGTAAAACAGCAGTGCAGAGGCAAGGACAAAGGTCACTCTTTTCCAAAGTAAGTACTTGTCTCCCTGATCTTTGCAGAAGATTCAACTGCCTTTAAGCTTTTGAGATGTTGTACTGCTTCAACAGAAGGAGTAGTCAGCTCTCCCTTCCACATCTGCTTCGCTCGTGTATTTCAGTGTCCTTCCCATCGAAATAAATGTTATTTTATCTTTGTTATACCTTACACTTGATTTGTTTCTTTCTGTGATTTAGGTGTACCCTGCTGGGTGAATGCATAAACTGGATAATGGTCTCAAAGGAATATGAACATACTGATACCTAATTTTTTTAATCCTAACCCACTTAAGCAGAAAATAGGCATCAACATATTCAGCTCTACTGAAATGGCAGCATCTGTAGGATAGCACCGTAAAAAAAATATAGCAACCCCATACCCTGAAGCATTTAGGCCTTTGGGGAGGCAGCTGCTACTTGGTGTTTTGTGGTTGTTTTCTTCTGTTCATTTTTTCCTTGTTTTGTGATTATTTTGTTTGGTGTATGCAAATGAATGTAAACTAAACAGGACTTCCAATATTATGTGTGTTTTTTGGATCTCCCCCTAAATGACTTTGCTCTCTAGAAGATAAACAATGCAACGTGTAACCTCACTGCAGTGAAATAGGTCTCTGAACTGAACAGCTGGGGTTATAAAGCTGCAGATACCTGCTGTGTTGCTCAGCTCCTAGACTTCCTTCACAACGCATAGTGAAAAATGCCCACTTAAGTTATCCTCTTTACCCAACATGGGTTCAAACTCTCATTTCCCATGAAGGAAGAACAATAGGAAGACAGTATTTTCTCTTTCTGTATAATCTGCTCACAGTATGAAAATTAGAAAAAAATCAGTATTTAGTATATCTGAGATAATGTGATTTAGTAGCTAAAGTGATTCAAGTATGCACAGGGGAGAAAAGATATTAGATTTTGATGACTATATTCAGGCTTTTGATATTAAGTATCATAGAATCATAGAATCATAGAATCGTAGAATCATAGAATCATCTGGTTGGAAGAGACCTTAAAGATCATCGAGTCCAACCGTTACTCTTGTACTGCCAGGGTCCCTACACCATGTCCCTCAGCACCAGATCCACACAGTTTTTAAACACTTCCAGTGATGGGGACTCCACCACCTCCCTGGGCAGCCTGTTCCAATGCTTAATAACCCTCTCTGTAAAGAAATTTTTCCTAATATCCAACCTAAACCTCCCCTGGCTCAACTTATGGCCATTCCCCTTCGTCCTGTCATTCTTAATATGGGAGAAGAGATCGACCCCCACCTCCCTACAACTTCCTTTCAGGTAGTCATTGAATAAGATAAATACACAATTTTTTTTTGTGTCAAAGAAGAGAGTCTGGAGTTGTCATTAAAAAGAAAAACTGTTAAATTCTAATCATATTCATTTTTTCTTTCTCTGTGAATTGGAAAACCTTGAATTATTTTCAGTAAATTGTTTTTTCAGAGGGGAGAGGGAAGGGAAAGGAAAGGAAGATATGCAGCTCCATTTCCCCAGACAGAAAAGAGAACTGATTACGGGTAAAAATGGTTTAAGATAGATTTCTCCTGCAGTAATATTCCAAAAGAAACCAATACTATCAATACATTGTTCAAACATTTTTTTTTTTCAGTTGGTATGTTAGTCTTCAAGAGTTCAATGGGATTCATATCTCAGCAAGTCCAGAGATTTTTGTCTGTTGATCATCATTAAATACAAGGAAAGAAGATTACAGATAAGTTATGAATAATTATCTGTAGAACTTGAAGGTAGAATTATAACAATGCAGCAATCCCAAATAGTTTCTGCACTGAGATGTTTCTAAAGCTAGACAGAATTAACTTGGATTTCAAAACAACAGTTCTGGACACAAATGTCTATATTCTACATAGGTCATTTTTTTTAGGTGTTCAAATACTTCAGGTGGATCTGACTCTAGGTGGTTTACCCAAGGCTAACACCAAGTTAGTGGCAGAGTTTGGATTACGGTTTAGAAATTGCTGATCACCTGCCTCATGATCAATCTATCAAACAAAGCTGAATAGAAAAATGCATCTCCAGCTGTTAGCGAACACATGCTGTTGTAAGAATTAAAAGGAACCAGCTGTCTATAGCCCCTGAGAAATTTGAATAGACCCACATTTTTCCACACAATCATGCTGTAATTACATGTCACCCCAGGTGTTCTCAATATGATTACTCCCTATAAAAATATAAGCGAGGCACAAGACAGCCCATACAGCTGCAGCAAAAATAATGAAGCAGCAGGGTTTCTCTTTTTCTGCGTGTGCTGGTTTGGTGCTGTTTATATAGCCAATCTGTTCCTTGGGACTGCTGAGAGAGCCCTTATGGTCCCAGCCTTCCAGGGACCATAGATGCTGACCTATAGTAACTGGAACATGGAAACATGCTGCTTTTTTTGACAAAGATATTTATCATATATTTACCTTGAAAACCATTCTGAAAAGTACAAATCCTTTAAGAGAAGAACATGCCAAGAGGAGACACAGGGAATAAGATTTTTATTTTTTCCAGTAATTTCAAAGACATCAATTATTTTATGTAAACAAAGAAGCATGTACACTTTACAAATATTATAGCTTTTTGTATGCCTCTACACTCAAATTTGTTCTTAGGAGGTTTTGAACCGTCATATTCTGCTTCCTAAAAAGGTATCCTAAGTCCCAAATCACTAGATATTTTGCATTTTCCTTTATTTTGTTTTGTTGCTGTTGTTGGGGTGGTTTTTATTATTTTGGGGGCGGGGAGCGAATTTTGGAGAATTCTAACCAGAAAGGAAGGACTTCATTTGAAAAATTTGGGAGCTAGGAAATAAATTAATTTGCATATTTCAAAGGAAAGACTTGTTTTTCAAACCATGCTAAATCCCATCAGGCAAGAAACAACCATTTCCAAAGTAGAAACACTGAGCCAGAGGTCTTTGTATACACTTCAACTTGGTACGTACTTTCTGTTTCTAAATTTAAAGAGAAGCTGAAGAACAACTGATGCTTAGCTCGGTGTCAAGGGTTAGGGCTGGGCTGGCCAGTAAATGAATGACAGATGCTCTCTATTAACTCCTCTCCCTTCCCAAGGGGAAAGAGAAAGGGAATAAAAGAGAGAGATTTACAGAATGGAAAAGAAAAATGACACTGCTTTAATGAAAATAATACAGTAAAATTATATATACACAAATACATACAAAACCAATATCAAAACCAACACCCCTGATGGCAATTACATCACTGTCACCACTGATGCTGTGGACAGATTCTGGGGAAGGCCCAGACTGGGATTGATGGTGGCAGATGGGAACAGGATTCAGGAATGCACAGATTGGGGTCAAAGGCAGAATGGACAACATTCTCCTCAGATGCCAGCCTTTGAAGAAGAGAGCTTGATCCTCATGATCCCTCAGCTTTACACTGAATATGACATTTATGGAATGGGATACCTTGTTGGTCAGATTTGAGTCACCTGTCCTGTCCGCTTCTCCCTGCAGGTATGACCTCCTACAGTGTGGTACACAAGATTTGACAGTGGCTTTGGTCTCCACAGCAGCGAGTACGAACAAGAATCTTTCCACATACCAGTCCTTAGCAGTAACTGTAAACATCAAGCATTATCACTTCTCAAAGCAGACACTGTCTGCAAAACTATGCCATTAACTACACAAACTGCAACTAGTTTGAAGAGACTGACCTGAAAAGTAAAGTCACCAAACAGTTCTGTTCTAGCTTAAACTAGGGCATTGGGCATTATGGCGTCTCTGTTCTGCTTACGAAATTAACCCTTGATGACTGAAGATTCAGTTGGCAGTGTGCTGTAGTTGATCAGAAGTTGGTGGGGCAGGGGCTGATGGCCCCAGGGAGCTAAAATGCCATCATGAGCCCTGGGCAGTGTAGAGGAGCCCTGTGGATGCTGGGCAGGGACATGCAGGGCTGTTGGTGTCCTCAGAGCCTCAGAGCCCTGACAATCATTGCAAACCACAATGGCCATATTCCTCTTTGTGACTATTAAGTTTTATTACAATGATAGACACTCTTTTTTCTAATTTTATTTTATTTTTGTTTTGGACCTGGAGGAGTTAACAAAGTTAAAATGCAAAATAAGGACTTTGCTTTTAATTTCATATATGTAATTTCTGAAATAAAAAGAGACCAATGCAGCAATGTAAATAATATGAAGAAGGATAGTCACCTGTTCTAGTAAGGTCCAAAGGATCCCGGGGTGGCTAAAAAATCTCAGATATGCACACAAGCATGCACGCAAGTATAACAGGGTTTATTTGATCTAAAAGCAGACTGAATGTGGAGTTATGTGACACACAGACTGTCAGAATTTAGGCTTCCAAAGTATTACAGCTAAAAGTACTGCTACTATGATTAAGGCAAATAGTCATGCACTCTGTGGGCATTCAAGGGCAGAATAAGCGTTTCCTTATGAGGCAAAACAAGCATCCCCCTCTGTCCAAGTGCAATTCATAAGGATGGATTAAGGGGAGAAAGGGAAAGGAGAAGTTACCTTAGTTCATACACATACCGATCCTAGGCTAGTGATGGATGTCCAAAATCTGCAGCGTCCCCAGCATGGGTTGTTTTAGAGGTGAGGCGTCGGTAGTCATCAGACCCTTGTGGGTGTCCCCACAGAGACAACGTGATCCTCATCATGCCGTGTAGCTACCTCCTCTCTATGCCCAAACAGCACTAGCTTTAGAGCAGAGGTCATGCCGTGTAGCTACCTCCTCTCTATGCCCAAACAGCACTACCTTTAGAGCAGAGGTTAAAGCTGCCCCTCACATCACATATGGACAGTAGGTATGTGTGGACAGCCCCAAACTCCACCTTCCAATTACATAATCTGTAACTTCACACATGCCCAATTTCACTACTGGGGTCGCTGTTGGGTGGTCGTTGGACTTCATCTTTACTCTTCTTCCTCAATAAGAGGTTCGAGAACGTGAGAAAACTCACTGTTGTGGCACCTCCTTTCTTTTCCCACCCCTTGGCCTCTGATCACAAGGCCCGTGATCACGAGCTCATCACGGGAGAGTCCGCTACTCCCACTATCACCTCTCCTGAAAAAGCTCACTATCTGCTGTTTATTGCAAAGCTTCCAAAACTCCCACTGCCCTGTGGTTTCTTGCAAAGATCCGTGTTCCATCTTCAGACCAAACTGTTTAAAGGGGCCATCTGACACGTCACCTAAGCTTTTTTCAAGGTTTTCAAGGATAACTAAGACATTATAAGAGTTTGCATCAAAACATCTAAACAGATTGACGCATAAGGGGTTTTTTGTGTCAGCACAGCTTCATAAGGAAACTGTTCACCACATGTTCATCTCGGTAGGGGTTTTTTGTTGTTGTTGTTTTCAGCTTAGAGTAGTAGGCTTATAAAACTCTTGAACCTGAATGTACTGAAAAAAAATTTTTTAACAGTTTTAGAGTCCTGGGTGACAGTATTTGGAGCATCACTGTCATGCACCACATAAATAATTGCAATATGTGTCTTAACTCTGAAATAGATGCAAATAATAAAAATCACTATCCTTTTAAATATTTGTTATTGCACTTTGGAAATCCTTTCCTTTGCAAATCATTTTTATTTTTTCTTTAAGATGAACTACGTAATGGCACCTCAGTATGAATTTTTTTAAAGGTTTCTTAATTTAGTACACTGATTAAAAAGGAAGCTGAATTACTACAATGGGGAGCTACTGGAAAAAATACTGTATTCCTAATTAGTTTCTGACCATATATTAGACATTTCTGCTTACAAAATGAGTTACTCACTATATTTTATTTTGTGGACTATAAATGGTATTGATTATATTTAATTTTGTAGTAAAAATTCTCCAGGAAAAGTATTTTGTCATTTGAAAATATATCCATAACCATGGAAATCATTTTGAAACTGTTTTATCAGACACCATTCAACTTTTATTCAAATTAACCTCTATGGACCTCCCATCAACAAATGCTTCCTTTATTTTTTTTTTCTGTATTTGTTTAATACAGGACCATTTATCTATTTCCAAATAACTGTTTATCCAATTTATTTTAAAGATGAAGTATAACAGAGATTTTTCTGAATACTTATTTTAAATTTTAGAGTGGATGAGACTATACCAAAAGACAACATTTCTGGAAAAGAGTACATTTAGAATTCTTCGTTAAGCTTGTCATTAATACAACTTACTTTTAAAGCTCAGGTATTGTGTGATGTCTTACTCTTCTTGTCAGTGTCAAACATAACTTTTTGAAAGAAATGTTAAAAACTTTGCAGTTTGCTGAATGGTTCTATTCATGCTTGTTAGCAAATACTCTGAAAATTAGTAAATATCCATTATAAATCAGAGGTTTTCTTGGTTGACTGCCTCCTACTTTGATTTACAAAAGGGTAATGAAGGAATCTGCCATTAATATACAACGTATTATGCTACTAATCTCGGTTCATCTATATGTATGCCATCCTCCTTAATCCTGGCAAACAATGCAATTTTGGTATAATAGTGCATCAAAACATTCAGAATAACACTATAATGTACAAATAAAAAGTTTGTTTTACTAGCATTACCCATATTATTTTTGTACCCTTTAGTGTGGATAAAAAGTCTGATTTCACACTTAACATCGTTACTTCACTATGCTTTCACCTTCAAATGTGTAAAATGCAGAGATTTTAAAACATCTCCATTTTCAATGCTGAACATAGTGAGTGAAAATTCACAATATGCTGTGTCAGTAACAACATATCAGCTATTCAAGAGGTAATAATTAAAGCCACAAAAAGAAAGAAGAATAAAATAATAATTTAAATAAAAAATATATTTAAAAAAATTAAGCAAACAGATGTACACAATAAAGTTCCAGATTTGACAAAAAAAGAATATTTAATAATTGATAAACATATATCTGGCACTTGATTTACACAGCCAAAGGCATTCTTTACATTACAAAAAGAAAAGAGATATTGCTTGGATTTTTTAACCTATAATCCAAGTAGCAAAGTGAGTGTTGCAGATATCTGATATTCATGAGGCTCCTGCTCTGGAAGGGATCCAGCAGGGCTGGATTGAATACTTCTCTTTGGAGGTGCCCTGATTCCAAGTGTTAATGTGCAATATTATGTGAGCAAAACTCACTTGGTATAGAAAACAGCACTTTGAGCCTTCAGTGTGATGTGTCACATTATTTGTTACGGACCAAAGCCAGTTTGTCTTTTGAAATATATCAGTTTTCTTTCCTTTCTTTCCCTTAGGTATTGGCAGGCAAAGTGTCAGGTAGCTGGGAAGGCCAGACTCCAATGAGTGAACAAATCCAGGGAATTCACACGGGACTTTGGCCTTTTTAAACCAAGGAAAGATGTATAAAGACTTGTCTTCCATCCTTATACTTCACAACTGATTGGATGTGTACAGCAGCAGAAGCAGGCAAGCTAATGGCCTGTAGAGCTGCTAGTTATTACACGCTGTATGTTCATGGAATCAAAACGAATGTAGAGGAAAAAAACAAGACAAATTGGAGATTCATTCTCTGTGACAAGAACAGGAGAAATAGGTTATGTATATCAATGCATGTTTATGAATGTTTATCAGCCATAAATAAGATACAGCTATTGAAATAAATAAATATTTATTTTGTTTGAAAGAAAATGTGTTCCTATAATAATGTATTTGTAATACAGATAAGGAAGTATTAATGTCATTGTATAAGGAACTAATTTTAAGTTTGCATGTGAAAAGAAAACGTATAGATGCAAGAGGCTAAGAAGGTAACAGGTTAGAGAAAAGCTTTAAGAATAGTGGAAGGCAGGGATATACTATAAGAAAAGGATGAAGAACATATCAAAAGGCCTGTACTACCTCACAAATCAAAACAGAAAAAGAGAAGGTATATTAATTTTCTCCATACATTAATGCGGGGGTGGGGGGGGGGGGGGGGGGGGGAAGAAAGAGG
>NW_010411319.1:0-10929 GCF_000710305.1 Buceros rhinoceros silvestris | reverse complement strand
GGGGGGGGGTGTGGAGGAAAAAGAAGTGGGGAATAAAGACTTATTTAAAGATGATACTCATCCAGAAGAAATGAGCAGAAATTAGCTATGAAGAAGCTTGGACCTGCAATTTGGCTGGTTTCTGACCTATATTAACATGTGTCCTGAAAAACTTTCCAGTAGTTTTTTTGTAATTATTAGTCTTAACTGATATCAACCTTAAACTTTGTAAATTCGCTAATTATGAAAGAGATCAGTACTAGTTATACAACAATCAATGCTTTCTCCTGCAATCCCAAAGTCCCAAAATACTTTCAAGATTTACTGGAACTTGTACTGCAAATTTTTAGATTGCAAATAAAATTGCTAAGATAAATGATACACTAGTACAAGAAGGAAACTTCATTCTGCAAGTACTATAATTCTTATCTGAGCATATAGTGTATGGAGGCAGGAATGTGTTGTGGAGGTCAGTATTGTGGAAATGTAGATGGAAGGAAAGGACAAGAACTAATGTTACATGTTAACAAAGTAGGAGCTGCATAAGGCAACAGCAGATCTTGTTATGTTTCCTGCAAAAAAACCCCACAAACCTGAAAACCTAGATTGGTTGCTTCTGCTATTGTCATTAAAGCAGATATTTGGGTAAAGATTACTGTAAGGGTGGGAAGAATTTGGTCTCATCACTCTAATTTAGTTTTCCAGCGATAGTCAAAACAACATGACAGACTCTCCAGAATTCCCCTAGGCTTTCCCTCATAAACTGTTTCACTTCACTTCCCTCTTTTTTGCGGCATCAATTCCTTCCTTCCAACCCATATTTTTCTATGACTGTATGACTGTTATTCAATCTAATGTTTATATTATATTATTTTGTTCAAAGGCAAATTACTTATCAAGTAGACCTTTAGAAATGAATCAGATTTATCTGAAAAACACAGGGTTACTAGTAAGCTAAATGAAGAGTAACCAGAAAAAAATAACCAAACTTGAATTAAGCATTAATGTCCAGACCGGCTATTGCACATGAAATAATGTAGGAACTGTGCTTTCAAAATTAAAACATACAAGTTCCTTCAGTTACTTTCTAGCAAACTCATTGTTTTGACAGGAACTCAACATAACCATGTGAGATGATCTAAGTACAATGCTCAACAGTAACAAGAGTCTAAGCAAAAAGAAAGAATTTCCGAGAGATTATTTGACTAATATTACTAAAAAATTATGAGGGCAAAATCCAAAAAGTGTGTACAATAACTTCAACAGTAAAGACAAAAGATAGTTTTCTTTTAAAACTCGTAATTTCATTTACAATTGCAGCTTGCTTTCTTGACGGTGACATCTTTCTTGGAGTGACGTCCTTTGGGTTCCCGGTCCGCAACAGACTGCTTTTCTGACCCATCTCTTGCCTACCAATTGTGTGAAGCTTCCAGTCAATTCTAAATGCATGTGGTCACAACATCGAAGAATGAACCAAAACCAGATTATGTGATCTGAAAGAGATAAGCATGAAGAATAATATGGTAGAGTTTACTTCTCATCTATCTCTGCTTTCCATTTGAAAGCCAACAACAAAAAAAGCCCTCGAAATCCATGGACTTATGCTTCAAATGGCAGCCAGAGCATGCTCCAATAAATGTCCGGTAAAGATAAGAGAACTGGAATAAGCATCAGCTGGGGCTAGAAAATCAGTCTGGGCAGTGTAAAGGGAATGTGGAATGTGAGAGCATCTGGTTCATTACGTTATCTAGTTGAGGACTGCTCTGTAGAAAAATAACAACAAAGCAAGCAGTAAATTAAACACAGAGATACACAATCCTGAGGACCAGGTGATAACAGAAACAGCAACAAAGACCAGAACTCTTTACTGGCTGATTGATAGGCCATTAAGTAAACACTCAGGCATAGCCTTGAGGGGAGTTTCTTACTGGTAAAAAAGGGGAATGAAGATTAGCATGAATATTATGGGATACTGGAGGGGTTCCTGTGGGACTTTGCAACAGTTATCATGGGCAGCCAGAAGAGGCTTGTGGAACTGTGCAAAATCTGTTACTGGGCTGTTTAAGGGGGGGGGCAGAGGTGGGGAAAGAGGGATTCAGGGCAGATCAGGGAGGAACAAACATGGGAAAATAGGGAGGAGGAAAGGTACAAGGGCATAGTTGCATGCAGACACCGGTCAGTGCACTTTTATGACTGAGCTGTGCACCTGATCACTGTGATCTATCCCATCTGGTCATTAAATTCTTAGATATTTTTATGTATATTTTATCCCACCTGTGCGTGCTGCAAAGTTTGTATGCCAGCAGCAGGAAAACCAAATATATCACCCTCTAGGGATTTTAACCTAATGTATTTGTATGTGGCATTCAGTACCAAATTTCAAGCTAAACCTGCAGACAACTAGGAGGAAAGTCTGTTTCTGGTAGAACTCGAAGTCTTGAGTAGGTAAAGGTGCCCAAGGCTTTTACACTGATTTTAGCACTCTGCAGCCCTTCTGACTTCAATATGTTAATTTCTTTCTAAGTGTCATTAAACACCACAGTAACTGGAAACTATATTGGGCAATAACATGGAATTTCTCTGTCCTACTTTACATGGTTATGTTAGACTGAAATAAATCAAACCCTTCAAGTATAAATGCTTTTTCTCCACTATTAACTATGAAAGGAGCCTGGAATGATTATTTCAGACATAAACATTTCTACTTTAGATGTCTGGTTTTGATTAGATGAATCCTTCTGTCACCAAATTGATTCTGCCCTTGCAGCACTCTCAAGGTTGGATGAAGGAAGAAAAACATACCAAATGATGTGTTTGCAAGCTCAGTGTTACACTACTAAACAGTAAAAACTGCTAAGCAAGCAACAATCTGAGAACTACGGGTATATTTTAAGAACTCTTAAGTAATAGAGATTTTTATTTTCTAGAATAAAGCTGCATGTCACATATTAAACATGGTTTTATGTGGTATAAAATTTTAATAATAGGGCTTTCCTGGTGCTTGAAATTTTCTTTCATTATATCTGTAATTGATATGCAAGTGTGTCTGTTCTCACTTTACACACTAGCTAGAACAGTATTCTATTTACTGACATAATTCCCTGTCTTATTATGTATTCACATGTAGATCATCCTTGCCATGATATCAGATTTAGCTGTGTTTTTGACCTCTACCTGAGTAAAGACCTGCAGGACAGCAGAACTGCATGTTATCTTTGACCTAATCCTTTTACTGAAATTTATGTGATTAATTAATAGATCTAAACAGATTTAGGGCCTGCAAGTTTTCTCAGAGCTGTAATGAATTGGTTAATACAGTGATCTGAAACAGCCTTTGCCAAATATAACAGTCTCTGAATTTAGAATAGGAATCATAACTAAATATGAAGTTCCAATACAAGAAAAGACTTATTGTGTATCTCTTACCTGCACATTTACACAGGAGAAAGTTTTCTGAAGATCTTAGGTGTGGAAGTTTGGTTTCAGCTAAGATTTGAGTCCAGCTTTAGGAAGCATGTCCCTTTATAAAGATAATGAAAATCTTTTTGTTTGCACCTGTGACTGGAGCTTGATCAAACCAGTTTGACAGCTCAGCAGGAGGGCAGGGATAGACTTCAAAGCATTTAGTTTTCTGCATTGTCTCAGGTATTTGTTGGAACAGCTGCTGTCAACTCATTGTGTCTCTTCTCCTCTATATACTATCAGCTTCTGCTTGAGTTAACCCCTTAGACTTATCAATTAAGCAATACCAAACAACTAACAGAGAGAATATACAATGTGTATGAATGATTATACTGTCCCGTTTCCTTTTGTCTGTCTTTACTGAAATAAACAGCATAAAGTTTTCATAATACATAATCTCCTAAAGTTCTAGGAGTTTATGGTCTGTTTTAGACTTATGACTGCATTTTATCATTATGTGGCATTCAAGCAGAGAAGAGAGAGGAAATGGAAGCTAAACAAAAATCTATAGTGCATAAATGAAACTGAATTCTTTGTTTCAGTTTCTTCTTTTTTTTTTTCTTTAATCTTGTTCTGTGATAGATCAAACAAGTTCAAATGGATCAGATCAGGTCAACACTTGAATAAAATCTTCCAAGCTGAGGTAAGAACTACACGAAATAGATGTGAAAGTTGAATTATGAAACCCGTATCTGTGCTGAAGGGCACACCAGCAGAACAGTGAAATAAACTGAAGAGAATACAACCTCCTCATCGTACACATTGTTTTATCCAGCAACTCTCTCTATTACTTTAAGAAATATCTAAATGATGTAAAAAAAAAAAAAGTCCTATAGTGTATTTTTTCATTGCTGAAATGAAGTTGTGCTGAGGTGGATAGAGGTCATGCTTTGCTGGAGATTTTTGGAAGAAATTTCCATGAAGAGCAAACTAAATGTAGTGTTTCTAACCAGAGGTATTATATCCCTGAACTATCCTCTCTTGGATTTTTTTCTTTGTGTGGTCAAAATCATCATGGATTAATTTCCTCAACGTCTTACTCTCCCTGCAAGATCATTTCAGCAAAGAAAGTAGGGGACCAAAGGAGGAAGTGCTTAAGCCATTGCTACAGACTTCTGAAAAACAAACACTCTTTTGTGTAAAGGCTTTAATAGTCTCCTTGACCGTACTTAGTGGAGTCACAACTCTTTTATTTGGTTTACACTATATAAGTATCATGAATACATTAGCAAGGGCCTTGTAAGATTTAATGAGGGCTTTCAGGATGAGACCTTGTTTTCCCTCCCCAATTTGAGATTTTACATTTTACATGAATTTGCTTCTAGGTTAGCATACCATAAGCACAGAAATTACGCATTTTTAAAAAGAATAAAGAAGAAATAGTCCTAAAACTACATCTGAGTGGGGAAAAAATTGTTTTAATAGTCTTCTCTTCCATCCACAAACCTTGCCAAATGAAATCTCATTTTAGATTTCCAAATCCAGGAGCATCATCCAGTAAATATTAAATCATGCTATAAGCCTGTCATTTTCACTTGTCTAGCTTGTACTGCTCTCTCGAAATTCCCCAGTGAGAAAAAGATAGAAGAGATTGAAGGAGAATGACTTTTGACAGGCAAACTTAAACACTTGCAAATTAATTCATTTTGTAACTTTGGCAGAACTGACCCTTCAAGCTTAGATGGAATTCATTCTGTAGGCAAATTATAGATCCAGCTAATGCAATTTTTTTTTTTGTGCTATGTTTGGATAAACTTGAGGCACTGAACCTTCATTTTATTCACTCAATGTTTTCACTTCCTTTTTTTTTTTTTTTAATCTCAGTTTTGTCATGGATTCATAGAGGAAAAAAGTTTAGAAACATTTATTTTTACATTTTTATGTAAAATCACCATGGAGAGGATTGAACAGATTAGAACTACTTAAGTTAGACTACGGGAAAATAGTCTAGACCATATTTTAGATATTATAAATATTCATGGTTTGATTATATTTGGTTGGTTGGGGAGTTTTTTCCCCACTAATTCCTGAGTATTGTGCTACTAATAAAATTTAATCTAATTCCTTTAATTGTTTTACTTAGAATGACATTCTGGAATTTTATGATAAAACTGATGTGCTAGTTTCCCAGTGCAGTAGGTTTAAGCCCTATCCTCCCCCACAAGGTAATCAAGTGATTGGTTACTGACCAAACACTTTATCCACAGATTAGACTACACCCTCCATTTTGACAGTACTAATGTAATTTGTTTATAAACCAGTTTTCCACTCCTATAGTCAAACTATGTTTAAAAAGCAGTTCAAACTCTAATGGAAGCGCTCAGAGCTACTGCTACAGCTATGACTAGTGTCATTAATTTTTCAGCTTGGTTTCGGAGACTACTGTTCAGAGCATGAGAACTGAATAAGAAACAGGAATATATTTCAATGATGGAGGCATATCTTACACTACTCAATAGCAGTGGTAAATCTTTCAAATAGGAGTTCTCACCAATTTTACCATTTTGGATTCTCAAGTTTTATTTTGCCTTGCCTAGCTCGTTCCCTGAAGTTTATAAATAATAAAACTGGTAAAGGGCAATTTATTATGCTCAGAATGTGTCATTGGCCGTGGTTTGTCACTGGTATACTTGGTTGTGTCTGCTTGACTCTGGTGTCTCCTTTATTAATGGAACTTTGGTGGTTTTGAGGTGGTTGCTTTTGATTTAAAATTTTGTTTTGTACAGAGCTGGACATTAGTTTTCTCAAATATTCTGTTTCTTCCCCCATAAGTAACTTCATAAGCAAAGTACAGCTAGCAATCTGTATATTTAGATGTGTTAGACCAGATCCTATCAACTAACTTCAGACAGTTTAAATTTACTCTAGCTAATCTTGAACAGCATAGGCTATTAGACCTACATTAGTCATCTACTCTACGTGCAACATAGGAATGCACTTTCTGAACAACTATAAGGAGATTTATTTCTCTACTGATTTTAATATTTCTGTGCATATCTTAGAGCTCAGCTCTTGTCTGAACCATTTACTTATCAAAGGTAGAAGGCAGTTTTGAGTGCAACCAATGTACTACAGGCTGGTTAAGCGGATTATAATTTTTCCCCTTTCTTTTAAAGAAAAAAAAAAGTCTATAGGCAAATTTTCTGTTCACATTATAAGACACAAAGATTCTAAATTGATAAAGGTGGTATCCCTTCCACATTATCCTTAATCTTTGAAGGAAAAACATAATGTTTTAACTTTTTTTGGTTAAAAAAGTCTCAGGTTTTCTGAAAATCAAGTCCAATATAGTTTAAACAAGTTTTTTTTTTAAAAAAAGCTACTTTTATTGTCATGTTCAAAAGGACAAGAGCAAACTAGAAGCTTGTTTTTAATAATAAACTTAAAAAGTAGTTTAGTGGGTTAAACTCACAATTTCTGAGCAATCTACTTGGATAAAGAGATGAATATGTCAGCGAAAACACTTCCTGCTGTACTAGAAATGTGCATTAGAAGAAATTCCTTCATTTCGCTTCTCAAATTCAAGAGCTAGGTATTAAGAGATAAAAGGCAAGACACACAAGCTTAAATTGTCTAAAGACTTGTCACGGGAGACCGCTATTACATCTGTGCTTGAAACTATTTGGCAATTTCAAACAACTCTGAACGTATCTACCAGATGTGTGATGTGATTCATTGTATTATATCCCTGCTGCCAATGGTGATGGCATTTTATTTTACATTTAGAAATTATAAAAGTTCCTGTCTCTTCAATGAATTACATGAGTTAGACAACTTGTTATTTTCATGTACTGACATTTGCATTGTGTAGTGATGATGACTTGACCACATTCCTATGAAAATATAGGAGCATGTAGTGTTCTGAGAAGGGTTTGAGAAGGAATACATTAGAGAGAAAATCGAACCCCATAGACTCGCAAAAGGCTAGAACACGTGTGTGCAGTGAAGAAGACCTTTAGTAAAGAAAGGTTAGAAGTTTGTGGGAAGTTTGTGGAGGAGACATTTATTCCCTGAATACTCCGAAACACTTAAGGCAATTTAATGTGTGAGATAGGTGAGGCAGAAGATCAGGTTCATGTATTAATATCTCACCTGCATATGTATACCGGCCTTCAGCAGAAAAAGAACAGCACACGAGCAAGAGCTGTCAGTTTCCAAACAACACTGGGGTTTTTTTTGCCATTTAATTGTCTAAGTTCTTTAATATCAAGTGATTTTTTTACATGCTTTAAGCTGATCCTCTGGTTACTGATTTGTTGATTTGTAGCTCATTATAAATAATGTTCAAATACTTAATACAAAATAAATAGCTGTGACATTGATATATAAATATTAATGAGGAAACTGTCTCCTATTTTCAAGGCTTTCTAACATCTAAACTTAATATTGCTAAAATTTGCAGGAGTATTGTCCTGAAAAAATAAGGAATTAATAAAATGGATTCAAAATTTTACTTTTTGTGATGTTCATATTTTAAAAACCTGAACATTGAAAGCATAGTTTATAGAAAAGGAATGATTTGGAAATCAAGGAATATACAGTGCATCAGTTCACAAACTTCAGTTGTCGTTATAAAAAACTGCATAAGCTAGTATTGAGAGCCTGAGGGTAGAAATTCTGATGTGCATACAATGAGCTAAAAGACAGCACAACTGATTTATTGCATGCCTGAAGATTATATGTGACAATAACAAAGCTAAGCAAGCCTGATATGACAAAGTAAAAGTCTTGTATTTATTTGTAAAATTTTCTCTGAGGGAATGTAGGAGATGAGATTTAAATTTTTCTAAGGTATCTCCATAGCAATTAAATATTCAGTGTGTTCAACAGCAGACAGCAGAAAATCACAGATTAAAGCTGACAGTGTTTGAATGACATTTTTTTCTCCCATACAGACGAAAGTAAATGTTTATATTATGTCTTATGACAAAGACAGGTTGCAGAGATCAGATTTAAAAAAAAATAAAGTAAAAACATCATGCACTAACAAAATGATCACACATGTCAGTCAGTTTCACCTGCAGGCCTGCACTGCCAAAGTCCCAGTTCTCGGCATTGAATGGGCGTCCACTGTCATCTATTGCACACATGGTGTGGAGTTATTCTGTGCACATTCAGTGCCACAAAATACTGGACTGACTGAACATATAAGCTTTTTGGGTTATGTCTCTGCTAATAAATGAAAAAGACCTGGGGAATTTTACCAGCATCAGAATTCAGAGAGCTGTAAGGTCATACATTTCAGGGCCCAATGTAATCTAAATACAGCAGTTATCACTGTATTCTCAAAAACCACACGTGGTTAAGGGTGGAAGGTTGTTTGTGTGTTTTGTTTTACTAAGTATGCCTTGAATTTAGTAAGTACCCATTGAATTTAATCACTTGTCAGTCAGACTTATCAACTTTAAGCTTCTATTTGTTTACTTTTGGCTTAATTCACTTATCCTCACAATCATGTCTAGTGCCATCTGAAATGACCCAGGGTGACTAAGACAAATGCCACAGGTGTGATAGATATGACAAAAGACCTACTGAGAACCTGTCCCCTGCCATGGCCAATTTCTTCTGAAAATTCTTCAATGAATTTGCCTTGAAGTAAATACGTTTAAAGCATTAGGTGTTAATTCTAGAATTTAACAAAGAGATTCTGGAATTATTTCAAAACACTTCATTATTTCATAAGAACTTTATATCTATATATCTTTATATCTATGTGGTTGGCCTGAAAAAAAAAAAAAAAGAAAATCACTTCTGATCCACCATGGGTACTTTTCAGTGGGGTCAGTAAGTAGAGATGTCAGGAAATGGCAGAGCAGTCTTAGATTATCTGAAGGCAACTGCAAAGTAACTTCTTGCATGGGGGAGGTTCTTTGTCATTTAACAGAGAAATTGGAGATTTCACAGTTGGGTTATGTTTCTTCAGAAATTAATGAATACAGAGTACTGTCCTGCCATTTATCTCAACTCAATGACCCAACTCCCCAAGGGGATTGAGAATCTTTATTTTTGGCTAGGAAAAGGAAGTAGTGAGCAAAATCATGAATTCAAAGTATCTGCATTTTATTAAAGCTGTCTTAAGTAATTGCTTTGGTTGTTACTTACACCTAAAACCCACTAGATGTTCACAGTTAAAAGACACATTTTACCAAATAGTATTTGCTCTGTTGACAAAATATCAAAAGCTTCTATGTATCCCCTATTACTCGGATTCTCACTTTTTTTTTTTATGAAAAGAAGAAAAAAAGGATAAACTAACAGCAACAATAGGAGAGAATTAAAAGCATGGTTCAATAAATGGTATACTAATACCATTTTCAGTTGGAGTTATTTACTTCCAGCCATCTTACTGCTGAATCAATTTGCTTGTAAACAACTGACATTTATACAAGAAAATCAATATTTACTTCAGCTATTTTGGAGCACTGCAAAAGAACATACTATTGTGTAAACAATTATTGTTTTCTGTAGTAAATTAGACCTCAAATTGTAAATATTAGAAGTTGCTCTACAATTGATTAAAAAATTGAAAATATAATGGTGTATCCAAGTACTTTCAAAGATATTACCCTTTGTGGGCCAGGTTATTCCCAGCTGTACAAACTGGGAAAAAATGCCGATATGATGCTGTGTATCCCTTGCTGAAATGAGCTGTCAGGCACATATCAGGGGACAGCAGATGTTAAAGACCACTGTGCTTCAAATGTCAAAAATATTCAACCTTTGCTACAGGTTGAAACCATCTGTTGACATCCAGGTAGGATACTGCATGTCAAGTGAGTTAGATTTCTGCTTTGAAGATTAAGACTTCAAGAGGAAAATGAAACAAAAACAATCCACACATGAAAGTTTAAACTGCAGATATTACCTCTACTGGAAAAGAAAATCTTGAGGAAAATATACCCACATAAGGTAAGGATAACTCTGGACATAACTAACTGACAATTAACATCGAAACAAATTCTACTGGGGGGAAAAAAATCTAACGTATGTTAGGAAAAAATCAATTATTTTGATTATTGACCAAAGTAAAAAAACCTGTAGTGAATCATTATTAGTCATTATTATGCATAGGAGTAAAGAATAGAGATGGTTAACATTTCAATGTTAAATTCATATAAGTATCTACTGCTAGGTCTTAAAATATGCACAAGACGCAACAAACTTGATGCACTCAGATTTCAAGGTCGGGTCTTGAAAAAATCTAATTGCTATATTATGCATCTGATGCCCAGAGAGCTGCATTCAAATCTGGATTTGTCTGTTGGAGTTTCAGAAATAGCTGCCGAGCTGAAATATGTGTGTATGATACTGTGCTGAGAATTCCAAAGCAGTCAAAACATTCAGAGAAGGAAAAGGAATAAAAAGTAAGTAAAACCCCAACAAACGAAAGTAAATAAACATTCAAAAGAAAAAAAGAAAAAGAAAACAAGAATCTCAGTAGTCCTATGTTTACAATTAATTTAAAAATATCTAAATATTAGTTTAAAT
>NW_010411318.1:0-386 GCF_000710305.1 Buceros rhinoceros silvestris | reverse complement strand
ATGGTAAAAAGTTTTAAGCTTATGATTGATTTTTTTACACGTCCATCCCATGGATCATCATGTTTGCATGGGCCTTATGGCGGTTTCACTGTTTTTTCTGCATTCCTCCAGGATGGGCCATTCACGGGACGTTCTCACCTGAGGCCCCTCACAGCAGTGGTGTTGGGTCATGGGACAGTGGTGGAGTGAGCAGTGTCGGGGTGCAGGAGGTGTCGGCTGTCAGGGCTGGGGTCTATTGTGACCAGGGCAGGATCTGGGCCTTTGAGCTTCCTCCATTGTGGCCGGAGCCACGCGTGGGACTGGGGCCACACGGCTGCTGACTCCACTTCCCGTCCCTCTGTGCGTCTGCCTGTCCACGCTCACTGGAAACCCCCCAGGTGTCCCCA
>NW_010411317.1:55045-55965 GCF_000710305.1 Buceros rhinoceros silvestris | reverse complement strand
GAGCATGGGAAGCAACTGAGCTTGTAGCAGATTCACCTGACTTTTAAAGTGACAGTGGCACAAAAATTTTCAACCTATGAGGATGCTGCTTGACATCACATGGTAGGGAATACATAGGGCTATAGGATAGTTTAAAGCAAACTTCTCCTAAAAAGGAGGTCTTTGCTGACCTACCACAGTACCAAACTAGGCATGTCCTCTGGCAAAACATCTATCTCAGTCATGCTCTTCTAGCAATATCTATTGTTACTCTGGTGTCTGGGAAGCTACCAAAGAAATAGTTGGGTTTTTAAAGGCATCTGAGTAGAATTATAAACAATAGAAAGAACCTTTAGGAGAAAATGACGGGAAAAGACAAAACCTGATGCAAAGATACCCCCATTACAATTCAGTGGTTCATCTGTTTCAGCGTTGTGTGTGTGACAATGACCAAAATATGGAAAAGACAACTGAAGGAATAAGAGGTGAATAAACTGAGCTCTCTACTCACCTTCTCAGTGAGGATAAGCCTCTCACCTGATACCTGCATAACTGTTGCTATTTTGAATATTCATTCAAAGTGGATTTTTTTTCTAAAGTCTGGTACTTTAGTTTCCATGATAACTTGTAGCAGTAAAAAAAATCTTACACGCTTTTCTTAAAGGCACTCTATTAAAAGAAATTAATCAAAGTTTGGGTTTCAATTTTCTTGAGTATGTCTTATCCTTGTATAAAAAAAAATGTCAAGTAGGAAACTAATTTTTCTTTGTGCTCTTTTCATTTCTCTTTTATAACTGAACTATTTCCCCATTTGTCTCTTATAAGCAAAATTCGTATTTCATGAGCATATGCAAACAAGCTTATGTGATATTTGTTCAGCTGTAATCTCTAAGAAACATCTCAGTGAAATGTGAATTTGAAGTAAAGTGAAGTGCTTCATT
>NW_010411317.1:45906-54998 GCF_000710305.1 Buceros rhinoceros silvestris | reverse complement strand
ATTCCTGCTATCAGAAGCAACAGCAAAATTCTAAGAAACAGTTAAAGGGAGATTTTCCAAAGTGGAACTTTAAAACAAGAAATTTGGTTTAAAGGTCTTCTTCATGTAACCAAAGTATCTCAGGTTCAAAGAAACAGAATTTTAGATTAAAATAAATAGATTTATATTTTTTTGTATAAGAGTATCTTTACAAAAATGTAGAACTCCTGAATTTAAGATTTTTAAAGTTAAGTACCTTTCTTGTATTAATATTTTTTTAGGTATGAAAATATTTTGAAATTCAAATGAAAAGTATTTTTTTAAAATAAAATTATGTAATCCTGTTAATAATTTTCTTTTAATGATAAAGTACACTTACATGCACAAAGAATTGAATATATGATAAAGCAAGGAAATTTGTAGTTCCATTGTGTTAGTCATTCACAGTGGTAATAAGTAATACCATACCTAATTTAATTAAACTAAATGTTGTTATCTTAATTTATCTAGCTATTGCAATTTAGTCACTGTTAAATGGGGATCATCATTTAATTAAAATTGATACTAATTAAAGGTTTCAGTTGTTGTTTCTATGAAAGATGTTGTTTTTCATGGAAAATGCACAAAACCATTTATGAGGTAAAGAAACCACTTACAACATTGCCTTAGGAACATTTACTTTCAATTAAAGCATTCACAATACTATGAAAACATATTATTATGTTAAACAGAGAGCAGAATTGTTCTCTGCATTCCACCCCATCATACACACAGAGAAAAACAGAGAGAGAGAGAGGTTGAAACAGCAATGCTTGGCATTGAATTTGGTCTCAGGGAATCTTCCCACTTGGTCACGTTTCACATTTCTTAGTGCTCACCAAGGTCACACGATGCAGGTGGTGGGAAAAATATTAGACTTTATACACTGCAGGAGTTTTCATCTAGGCCATGAGAGATTGAGAGACATTGAGAGAGATGACACACAATTTTGCTATAGTTCAAGGTATGTTCCTGGTTCTAAAGAAGGGATATCTGGAATCCCAGAATCCCTCCCCACTCCCCACCCCCACCCCCCCAAAAAAACAAAAAATGTGCCTCACTAGAGTTGAAGAACTAGCTGGATATTACAGAGCTGACCCAGAATTTGATTTTATGAGAAGTTTCTCAGGGAGAAAAGAAGAGAGGAGTAAGATGAAAACTGATTCTTCTTCAGCTTTTCTTGATGATTTTCAGACAGTTTTGACAGAAAATAAGCAAAAAATTCTTTGTCTGAGAAGCACACTTTAAATATATTTTAAAAACTCAGAGATACTTGTCAGTCTCATGGTGATTCTTTTGTAAAGTGACATTAAAACCTGATTTGCACAAAAATTGTAAAAATGGGTTCAAGGTAGAAAGCAGAGTACTGGCCCGGGGAAAAAAAAAAAAGGTAAGAGACAACTGAAAGTAAGAGAATATTTAGAACTAGCTACTTAACATTTTCAAGCATCCTTGAAGCCTGTATCTGAAAATAGCTGAAGATTTTTGACAGGTCTGCATAACTGCTAGTTTTTTTGTTGACGTGCATTAGATGGAACAACGTAGACACATGAGAAAATGAGTTTTATATCATTCTCTGATATGAAGCAGTCTGTTGTGAAATCCATTTGTGCTTTTCCTGTCTAATTTTGAGGTTTGTGGGGGCTTTTTTCTTTCTATTCAGTTACTTCAAAGTTATATTGCAATGATAAGAAATGGAAACTATATACATTCTGGAGGTAGAATGAAAGCACTTATTTACTGCCAACTCTTCAAGACCCAGCACCTGTGATATATCAGTGAACCCAGTATGTCATGCAAAAGAAAGTAATGCTTTCTTTCAAACATTCGGTCAAACTGAATGCTATAATCAGAAAGATGAGCCACTCCTCAACATCCAGACTCTTTAAGGATTTTGTGAATGATTTGCTTATGAGGCATAAGGAGAATGTTTTCCATCATTTTCAGTAGGATTGTATTTCCTAACTGTAATTTTTTTTAGACCTTATAATTTCTGTGGAAGATATGAAGATACAATGTTAACCCAGATTGAAGAAGTTACTCGTAGCATCACAGACTCTTCTGACTTACCACAAGAGTTGACTTTTTTGCTTTATTCTAGCTATCTGTAGAACTTACTATGCATACGACCATAAGCAGAGTGTATCAGAGGGCTTAATGACAAGCTTGTTCACCATTTACTTACTTTTTCTAAAAGCATAACTTAACTTTACTCGCTATATCCAGAAGATTTTGTGTTGCATTAAAACTGGTTGATAAAGGGGTTATGATTTTCTTGGCCAAGTTTTCACCTGAACTGAAGAAATAAATTATTAGAGGGTTTTCTTCTTCTTAAAAGCAGAAAAGAAATGGAGTTTGTATATCAACAGAAAGTACTTCAGTCATGATAAAATTAGAAAATACAGTTTCAAAACAAACTGATTCCTTTTCAGAAAGTGTCAAAACACTTCACTAACAATTTTGAAAATTCACTCATTTCTTCCACAGCAGCTATTTTTCTATTGATACATGAATTGCAAGTAGTTTTGGATCTCCTACAACTCTGCTTTTGCAAGTTTATTATCTATCTGCTTAAAATACGATATCAAAGTACAGTGCTCATGTATCTCAGAGAGGTTTTTATTTATCTGAACTGTTTTTTAACTACCCAAGGCGAAATTTCATGATTCTGTGGGCATGTGTTTAGCCCCCTGGCTAAAACCCACCTGAAACTAAAAGTAAACTAAACACACAACTTCTTTTTTAGCTCTTCCCCCGTTACATAGGAGCACTCCAAATCTTCTGAAGTGTGAACAGGGTGTGATACAATATGGTTACTGAGGAGAGCATACTATCATGGACTGGTGGCCTTTTAAATACAGAGTATTTTGCCAGAGGCTTTTATAGCAAAGGAACATTGAACTTTGCCTGTATAAATATTTGTATTTATGCATACATAGATACATATATAACTTGTAGACCATACAAAGCCAGCATTTCAGTATATTAAGGAAAGCCAAACTGAACACCCCAAGCGCATCATACATGCTATCTTCTACAATAGCACTTTAGTAGTTCGACACTAGAGGATCTTTTATTGCAGTGATAAAATTACAATGAAATTAAGAGCTTTCAATGCTTCTATGGTGTAATAGAATTCATGATATGTGTAATAATGGTGTATAAAAGCCTTTAATCTGTTAAAATTAACCTGTAAATTCCCCTCTTAAATAAAAAGGAAAGAACATTGTGGGTTAAAAGGAAGCTAAAATGAAGAAGAGAATACAGCCAGTGGGAGACGAAAAATAGCAAGGGCAAGGATTATAGTAAAATAGATTGACAAGTACCTGTAAAAATGCTGCCTACACAGTACATTGCAAATTACAAGTCATGGTCTATAGACAAAGCATTTGCAACAGCTGAGTTATCAAAAGGATTTAGTCCAAGGCTTAGAAAAGCCATTTTGTCATTTCATGGGAAAAAAAAAGAAAAAAAGAAAAAAAGATATTTGCAAGGAATCACAAGTCAAAGTCATCAAAATACACTGAACTCACATCTGCAGTGGGGCAGAAGCTACCCAGGAGGTGCAGGGATGAATATTGCAGAAAAAAATGTTAGCATTTAAAGTGAAAAATTAAGGACAAAATGAGTCAGACAAGCTATAGACATCATGCATAAGATCATATTATATGTGCAAATCTAACAGAACATGGTAATTCTGTGGTAACACACTAGTACTTCCAGAGAGACTATTGGAAGGGAAACATCCCAGTGTTCCTTAAGAGGTCAGTTTTACCTTTTTAGATAGAGATTTATGATTGAGAAGACATGATTTTGAGTATTAAGAAGATGTGGGTTGTGGTGGATTGACCTTGGCTGGACACCAGGTGCCCACCCAGCTGCTCTATCACTCGCCTCTTGAGCAGGACATGACAGCGAGAAAGTAAGATGGAAAAAAATGTTGTGGGTCAAGAAAAAAGCAGTTTAATAAAGCAAAAGCAAAGGCCGCGTGCAGAAGCAAAAGAAAACAAAGGAATTATCCTCTACTTTCCAACAGCAGGTGATGTCCAGCCACTTACCTGGAAGTAGGCGTTCAGTACATGTAGCAGTTGCTCCAGAAGACAAACGTCATGGTAAAGAATTCCACTCCACTCACTCCTTTCCCTTAGCTTTTATGGCTGAGCAGTCATATAACCCTTTTGGTCAGTTTGGGTCAGCTGTCCTGGCTACGTCCCCTCCCAAGATCTTGCCCACCCACCAGGTGACTAGTGAGTGGGGAACGTTGGAGAGACAGCCTTGATGATGTGCGAGCACTGCTCAGCAGCAGTCAAAACACTGGTGTGTTATCAACACCTTTTCTAGTTACCGCTCCAAAGCACAGCACTATGAGGGCTGCTCTCAGCCAGACCCAAATCAGGGTACATAACTGTACCAGAAAACTGAATGTGCTGGAATGACAGCTGACACAGAACAGCCTGTGTCCATAGTATTAAACCTTTTATTTCATGGAGCACAGCAATTGGATGCAGATGCTTGTCGGGCATTACTCCTGAGTTGTGTTTAGGAACTGTTTGGAAGGATATTTGTTGGCCTAGGCCAAAACTATTTCATAGGCTGCTTTTACCTTTCAGAAATAGGGGAGATCTCAGGGCTGTGTACTGTCAGGCTTAGTCTCAGTGTAAACACATTCATAAATTTCCAGAAAGTGAAAATGCTTTATAGAGACAGACCACTAACACATACTACATCAAGAGACCCTACCCCTTACACAGAGACTATTAAGCCCCGTGCACATTCAGAGGGCGCACACTACTGTCTTTAAGAACCATGTTTGCATTTGCTTTCTACATGATATTCTTTACCTGTTATCAGAAAGTGACCTCTCTGCAATGCAGTAGGACACAGAAAATTACTGCACCTATTTAGACAACCAGACAAGGCTTTTCCAGAACCTTTCCAGAATGACTTTACCAAACCGCTGCTGATGAGCTTCTCGCACTGCTCTCAACCTCTTGAGCATCCACCTCCTTTAAGTCTAGTTTCTTCAACTATCACTAGGCAAACTGCCAGCCTCAGCTGCTTTATTTTTAGCCCCTCGGTAACTGGATGGTTTATAGAAAATATACTATTTTAACTTAGACAGCTACTCTTTCAAAAGTTTCATGTGTCTGCAAACACAGACCAAACAGAGCCAAGAAGGAAACCCTTATTCTTCTTTTAGTGTTTGTAAAGAAGAAGTGTAAATTCCACTCCTTTAGCTCTTCTGTGGTTCCCTCAAGAATTCAGCTATTACAATGATTGTTGCAAATAAAGCTTCGGTATTCTCTTACTGTCCATAACCTCTCTACCTATCTTGAAATTCTCCCACTACTCCCACTGCATGATGTACCAAAATTCTTTTTACAGCTTCTAGGCTCCATCATCTGTTTCGTTTTTCTCTATCTTTGTCAGGTCAATGTTCTTTAGATCAAATTTCCTTTAGATTGAATTTCCAAACCTCTGCAGAGTCATCAGTTCTTGATTATCCTCCCTTGCAGTACTATTGAACATAAGCCTTGAATCCGTGTCTTATTAGGGACTATAAAGACTCAAGAAATCACCCAACAGTGTAGCTATACTGTAATGCCAGAGGTTGTATAGCTCACCAAAATCTTTTCTCTGATCACTGAGCTATCATAAACCTTATTTATGTTGTCTTTCACCTCAGGCTCAATAAGGATGGAATTTAATGCTAATGATAACTAAAACAACAGTAACCATTACCAGAGGCAGTTCCTACTGCAGATGCAGAGGGGTGAGAATTGATTTAGTGTTATCTATTTATCAGCATTCGTGAGTGGGAAAAAAAGCACTAAGTCAGGAAATTGTAAAATCAACAGAAATCAAGAGATGCTCAACATTGACAATGGGGTCCTGAGAGTAAATCAGGAGAAATTAAAACTTCCTGTTCAGGGTGCTGACAGTCTTAGATTGCCAGAGCAGTTGTGTCTGAAAATATGATGATACTACTCTGAGAAACAGACACTTTAGAGGTAGGCTGGGTTGTATTAGAAAGTATCTCAGTCTAATCAGTTTTTTCAAGGTAGAAAAAAACCAAACTTGCAAGTCACTGAAAGTTACCTGACTGTTTAATCAAAAGGGACAGAAATGCCACATAAAAGAAACTCACTCAACACATTTAAACAGTGTCTTATTCAGGTAATGTAAGTATCTACTCTACCTTAAAATATTACCTTGTGTTTTAGTTGAGCCATTATCAGTGATGATAAGCAGATTTTTAATCAAGGAAATAAGGTATACTTAATTACGTGCATGGGTTATGCTTTAAATTACACTTTATTAGCTGTGTTCATCACCTTCCAGTCCACAAACCAGGTGTGACATGGCAGTTCTTTCTTTAACTACTGCTTGCAGAGATTACAGCCAGAACCAGGCTTAATCCAATTAACAAACAACGTCCTCATGTGAAAAGTGAAAAAACTGCTGACACTTGCAATGACTGCCATTAGTGCTCTTCAGTTAAGAGATTCTTTAATTACAGAGACTGACATCCTCCAAGGTGCTGTGATAGCCTGAAGATACATTAAAACAAAACAAAACAAAAAGATTATAGTTGTACGCAAGGTTTATTCAAAAAAGCAAACCACCAATCACTACGATGGCAGAAAAAAAACATCTCACAAAATTTGAAACAACTGTAACTGCAGATGTGGGATGATAAAATGGCTTCTTTAAAGTAAGAAAGTTAGTAACATTATCTGATAGAGATTAATTTCTAGGAACTATCTAAACTGTAACAAATCAAATGCAATTTATTTCCATGAAGATACAAGTGTATTTCCTTTGCTGGCCAGAAATATTTGTTCTCAGTATGATGCATCAGATGCCATTTTCCTGGAATAGAAATCTGTAGTGCAAGATTTGGAATGCCTTTTTCAGGTCTCACAGCTTTTTTAAACTCATGAAAATCTGTGAAATAAGATTGACTGCTTTTATCTTTATGGGAAATTATCTGTGCTTAAGCTGCTCCTGAACGTAGCCTTTATGAAAACAGACTCCACACTGATTGTGTGGCACAGCTTAATGTCTGTATTTCATGCTCAGTGAGCATTCTTTGTAACTTAGGTTCTGTCCAAGACATCTTGTTTTTGTCAGTGTTCTTCCACATTCCATGGAGGAATGTTCCATCTTTAGTTGTTTTTGCTTCTATGATGAAGAAATACAAAGTTAAGAAGTATTCCCCTGTTTTGATGTATTACACTGCTTCTTCACTGAAAATTTTCTTTGGAAGCCTTGTACATACCATTTGTCAAACAAATAACGTGTGGCTAACAAAAAGAACAAAGAACTGGGCAAGAAGACAAAGTTCCAGGAAAAATATATTTTTCAAGAAAAGTAGTAGCTTGGAGATGGGATAGAACAGACCCTCAGCTAAGAGCAAGAAAACAAAAAGGACTAATGAAGTTTGTTAAGATGAGAGTCTTTGTTGTTGTTGTTGTTTTTGTTTGTTTTGTTTTTCCTAAATAAAAACCAAACCCTGAGACTTATGTCCCCTTATGAAGTTTTATCAGACTGAAATAGCTGTATTAAGGTTGCTATTACACAGGGAGAGAGATGAAACCACATTTCATAATTATAAAACATACTGCAGAACATAAAGAGAGACCAACAATACAAATACCTATGTTATTGTAAAATGAAGTACGAATCTGTCTGGGTAGATAGGAAACAAATGTTAGTGAGTTTAAAGCACATACATATATGCCCTTCTTTGAACTCATCAGCATGGTTTAGATGGTTCATGGGTGTATCCTCAAGTGATCCAGAGAATCACAGAATTATTACCTAATCAAAATGCAAAACTAATTGATGTGTGATGTAATTAAGCAATGAAGTTTGAATGTGTTCATTGAATTGGAATCAAAAATAGATGAGACTTTAGGGTCAAGGTCCTTCAACAGTTAACTTTACCCTAAAGTCCTATCATATGATACAGATGCAATTATTAGTTTAGCAATTTAGTGAAACCTCATGCAGTCTGAAAAGCTTAATCAGTTCTTCATATTGGACTAAATCCACATGAAAAGAATGTCAGGTTTGGAAAATGTTATGAAATCAAATACATGCAGCATTCTGACCAGGATTTCTGGCCAGGGTTTCTTCTAAAGACCTATGAAACTGTGAACATGTCAGAGTTCAGTTAAGATACTGGTTTTAAAAAACAGTGAAAGTCTTTGCATAGAGAAAATATAATCTCCTTCCTAAGGAATGTTTCAGTCATCAGTAGAAAGATAGCATGTTTTCTATCATGATTTACACAGATTTGATGGAATCATCTCACCTGAGTTTGTTTGAAATTACCTAATAATAGTAAAATTTCAGGCTTCAGCTTTTTTAGTAATCTTCTGAAGTGTAGGTAGGGTATATGCTGTTGATGATAATTACTGGTAATGTGCTAATCTAGTGTAAATCTACATTGGTTAGTAGCCTTACATACTGGGAAAAGAAATGCTTTTTTGTGGAGGTATGGTTTTAGAAGTTGTTCCATTTAGCTACCTTCTAGTAAAGGAGAGTCGAAGACTTTAAGTAATGGAAAGCCATCTATGCAAGCCATTGTGACGAGCTATGTCACTGTCATTGTTAAGAGCAATTGCCATTGGCCTTATACTTCATTGGAAGTATAAAATTGCAGGCTCATCTATTTGGATAACCTTGTTTCTAATCATGAACTAACTCTTCCCACAAGAAGAACCTAGGATATTGCTGTGTGGATGGATAAAGACAACTCTGTGTTTCTCTGACTCATCTGAATCAGATGCTGTGAACATGAAAAGATGATGAAAATTGGAAGAATATTTAACTCAGTTAATCAAACATGCTGATAGGTAAAGTAGTTACAGGTAGTTACAGGTCTACTAGAGAAATATGGGAGACCTGGTGGGTTTTTCCTTATCTCCCTTACTCACGCTTCCATTTGTACCTCATGTGATTCCACATGTCCCTCTATGGCTACATGGCCCTACATGACTACCTGAGTATATTAAAATCAGTCATCTTACGTGGATTCCAGACTCAAAGCTACCCGTAATCAAAAG
>NW_010411317.1:43276-45826 GCF_000710305.1 Buceros rhinoceros silvestris | reverse complement strand
GCAGGAAAAGAACAGGTATAAACAGTGTGCCCTAGAATGCACCACATAGACACATCACAGTCTCTTCAAATTACTAGGAAAAACCCCCAAAGTTTGCTACATCTACTTCATGAACTTAGCTCATTTTCATAAGCATATTAGCAGGGTCTGTCTGTGGGCAACCAAGGTCTACTTGTAAAACATGATTGTTATTGCAGGTCATTTCTGAAGTGCTGAAGAAGGAGGCAAACTGAAAGACTACGTTGTGCATAAATGTTATATTTGGCTAAGTCTGTACTGCTAAGTTCAAACTTTATAATCAATCTTTCACTGCAACCAAAGGAACAGGGTAAGTATAAGTAATTTTCTGTAGTTTGCTTCATTCCTAGCCTGTGAGCATACAGGCCAGATTTTCAGTGCATTAATATTTACATGTAATTGTCCTCTGGGGAAGAAATCTTTCAGAAGCCTACAGCAGACATTGAGACTCCCATTTCTTTTCTTGCCTATGCCATGGCCTCTGCAAACAAGGTTTCAGGATTTTATGAATGCTCTTTTCAATACTGTCCTGAGCAAAATATGTTGAAATTATGAAGAAAGAATTGTACCTCAGGGCTATGTGCAGCTGGTGACATACACAACAACTTGCATGGAGCCTAAGGTAGTAGGAGGGCCTGGACTGGCACATACTAACCTCAGTATTCCATGAGAGTAATGGGAACTGAAGTTTTTATTCTCTTTTGGCCACATAAGCTTAGCATTTCTAGAACATGTAGACATTTAAAATTGCAGAAGGGAAATTAATTAAAATTGATGCTTAAAAAAACTTTTTGTGTTGTTACGTAGAAGTCGTAAATCCAAATTATGACATAGCCTTCCTATTAACATATATGGAATCAAAGAACCATAAAATAGTAGTATATATTTTTGCTGTTGCTGTGTTTCTTTGCATGAATTTTTATTTAAATATTCTAAAAATATGAATTTTAAACAGTGTCAGTATCAAGTTCTTCATTATCAGCTGTTCCTTCTCATTGTTAGTAGCTTCCCATCTTGTTCACCAACTGTAAATTATTTAGGATCTTTCCAGTTTTCCTAATATATACCTTTATCACACTGATGTTTCCATTGTCAGCTGAGACCAAAAGGCTTTATTGCAGCCCAAATATTTCACTGTTAACACAAATAGCAGCAAATGAATATTGTTCAAAATTCTGGGGACTTACTGAAAGAAAAATTGAGTATAAGAACAAGAGGAGAAAAATAGCTCTGGATATAGAATGATTTATTAAAATATTCCTTTTCTGTTCAAAAACAATTAGTCATGCAATTTGTTTTCAGATCTAATCCATTAATTTACAATGATGTAGCTACTTCAATGAGAAGAGCAATGGTTACAGAGGTAAACAGTGAGGTTAGGAAGTCTGGGGACTGTTATTACTTAATGTGACTCCTCAGTGATTTCACTTTGAAGATTTCTTTCACAGTAACCACAACCCTACACACAAAATTATTTTACCCTGTGCAGATACTAGGTGCAAATACTATTTCTGTAATAAAATGAAGAACTAAAGCACGTACTGAATGACGCCAGCTTTTTCAGGAAGTTTGTTAAGCATGAGTACTTCTGTAGAAGAATTGCCTTTCAGAAGCACCATACCATCAAAATGAATGTTTCAAAAATGAACACATAGTTATTGCTAGATAGACTTTAAATCTTCCAGAACATAGGTGCCAGAAAAGAAAGAACAGTTCCATTGCATACACCTGTGTTAATCCTGTTTTATTAAATACCTGACTCAGGCTTTGTATTCATAGGGCAACCATGAAACCACTGAGAAATGAAACAATCAGAAAGAATCATCCTTTAAACTCTGAGTGGACCAGACTCTCAGATTCTTGACCTTCTGCATCCGTTTGTACGTTTGAAGTGTAGTCACTAAAAGTACCAGAGAAACATTTCTTCTCTTTAAGGGATACTTTTTACTTTGGAAGTCATAATTGCCTTGACTTACTTGTTATATTAGTATGGAAAATAAACTACAAAAAATATCACTTCCTCTTGTATCAGAGATTTTAGTAGCAGACTTTTATTAACAAAATAACCCAAACAAACCAATACATAAAACAAACCAAAGAACATCTCTGGCCTGTTTATAGACAGGTTAAGCTCTCAGCAAAACTGGTATGGGCTTAAATGTCACTTTTCTAGTAAAACGTTATACTTGGTGTTCTAGTTGGCTGCATCACATGGGACCCAGGATGTTGTTCTACAAAATTTAGGGAGAGAAAAAAAGGATCACTTAAACCTGTGAGCAGACTCGTGGCAATATTATTGCTTTCAACTTCAATAAATTTAATGTATCTATCTTAGAGATTTAAAGCCCTTCTTAGGAGCATTTTACAAGGCTGAAGCACTAATAGCCATGAAATACTGTTGCTTGTCAGATTAGATTTAAATTAGATGAAGTTTTATTAATATAAATTAATTTTGCTAGTTTTGACTTTTGCCTGTCATATTAGGGAAATTCTCAGGCATAGAGTTTGCTTTTTTTTTAAATTTTTTAGGTC
>NW_010411317.1:41330-43148 GCF_000710305.1 Buceros rhinoceros silvestris | reverse complement strand
CATTCCTGTTGCCCTAACCCTTATCTGGGAAGATGGTGTAATAAACGGGTGTAGAAGGTGCATCTTCTCATTAAACAATAGATCTGATTTGTCTTTTGCGAGTATTGCAAACTATATCACGAGCTTAAAATCAGTGCAATTTATTTTAGTCCCTTACACATTTGCAGCTTGTCCTGGTTTGAGCTAAAACTTCCTTGTTTTGGGTAATGGACAAATAGAATTATTCCATGCAATACTGATAATTCCGCATTTAATTGGTTAAGGGGGTCAGGTGAAACGTTACGTCGGGAGCCTTTAAAAGCAGCAGCTCGGGGAGTGACTCCCTCTTGGACTGCCGGACTTCACGAAGGGAGGACTCCCACAAATCTGCTAGCCAGCAACTAGACCGACTAGGCCTGACCTGCCAACCAACTAGGCCTAAAACCCGAGGACTACAGACTTTGAACTGTTATTGCCATGAGTCCTGTCCCATCTGAATCGGGTGAGAATATTCGAACTCCCTGTCGTTTCGTGCTGAGAGCTTTTCTGCTATTAAATCAGCTGCGCGCGGGGTTTCTTCCCCCCCTTCTCCGTCTCGCCGCAAGACGAATTCTGCTCCCTGCCCGAGAGCAGCTGCAGAGTCCTCACTCCCACCTTGCTGCTGGATGACTGCCAAGAGCACTGACCTTGAACAGAACTGTACAGAACTCTGGTTATCTAAGTCCTCTCTTCTTCGTTTTTTTTCTCCTTTTTCTCGGTTTGTGCCTATATATATATAATAGTGTATAGTTGTGTGGCTTTATTGTTTATTAAATGTTTGTTTCAGTTTTCCCGAAACACAGACCGAGGTGTGAATTTCTTCCTTCCCCTTTAAACCCCTTCTGTCTCTAACGAGACAAAGGGGACCGTTAAGGAATTTGAGTTGTTACCTCGGTCCCTTGACCCTTAACATAACTTCATAAGAGAGCCTCATGGGCCTTATATTAGTAAAGTTCGTGTTATCAGAACAGCTAAATTCTTCAAATGTTTTCATGCTGTTAAACTTCTATGTCAAAGGCAATCACCCCTTACTGTCTTACCTAACCAAGCTTTCAGTCTGCTACTCTTCTTATATTTTCAATTGTTTCCTCCATCACATTTGACAAAAACTTTCATATAATCTGTTACCTTCACAACTGAAGATGAAAAGATTAGAGCGAACTCTCTGTAACGGAAGTCTGGGCTAAGTAGCTGATTTGTAGAAGATGGTGACCATATCTTCTTACACCCTGGTTCCTCCTTACTTCTAGATATGTGTTGCAAGCTACCAGTTTTTTACCCTTTTTATGTGATGTATTTTTGAAATTATTCCTTCATTTTTCTCTCTCTGATTTTTAAAATAATAACAAGCATTTCTACAGCTTTCTACAGCTTTCTTCATCAGGGTACATTAGCAAGTAGAAAAGATGTAATTTACCTGTCAAAATTCCTTTTTAGAACCTCATTTGAATAAAGAAGAATTTAATGATTAATTATGACTGCAAAAGCACTTCAATTGGTTTCACTTACTACTTGAACAACTCAAGTGTTTGTGTGTATGTTCTTCCAATCTTTTTAGGTATCTTCTAAAAAGAAATTCAGTTACAAATAAACCAGCAAGTGATATTACACTCAGCAGTTATTCTATTAATAAGTCTTGAGTCAATAGTAAAGATTAGTCTACATTGAGATCTCATTGACATTTTTCAACACTACTTTGGAAGTGGAAGTAGAGGTCATTCTTAAAGAAAACTCCACAGTACTTCCGCAAGTAGCACAAAAAAAAAAAAAAAAAAAACAAAAAAAAAAAAAAAAAAAAAA
>NW_010411317.1:29650-41311 GCF_000710305.1 Buceros rhinoceros silvestris | reverse complement strand
ATCTCAGAGAAAAAACAAAAAAAAAAAAAAAAAAAAAACAAAAAAAAAAAAAAAAAACAAAAAAAAGAAAAGAAATTTCTTGAAGGACTGCTTTTAATGGTAAGTGAAATTTGTGAATTTGTACTTACATTTCAGACACTTAATGGAAACAGAATAATCTCCAAAACCTACAATTCACTTCCAGTTAGATACAGCTCTCCAGTAATGTAGTAACAGCGATGCAAGTGGTTCATCCAGCTGCATGTTTTCCCTGTCTTCAGGCACATTTGCAACTCCGTACTTTTCAGCCAAGGATTCAGAACAGCTATGACACTGGTATAAAGCAGCAGAATCAACAGCAAAAGCCTATTGGCAAGATGCCTTCTCTATTAAGCAACAACTAAATTTCCTTCTCTCCCTCCCACTCTTCACCGTCCCTCCATTTCTTTTTTCTTTAAAATGTTAGTTCTTCAGCAACTCATCTTTTCTTTCGCACTAAACAGCAAAAAGATTTTTGGAACCTATTGCAAGTTTTGTGACCATTTGTTAACCTTGTGTATTTTACAAGGTTGCAATGTTTAACACATTTGTGACATTTCCTCAAGGACATACAGTCTATCCCACAAAAACAGGGTAGTGAATCACACAAACTTAATGACTGCTTAATTTTTAAGAAACGTGACCGACTTCCATTAAGCGCATGCAGCTTTCAGTTTCAAGTCAAAAGCATCCAAATCAATATTGCAAAGAACTTCCATTTAAGCCTATAATCAATGCTTTCCAATGCTGAATGAACATCAATTATTAATAATGGATGTGGTTTGGGTTGTTTTACTTATGTCTGCTTTTAGAGTATTATAAAGATTGTTCTTGCCAGGTGCGTCCATTAAAGAGGTATCACAGCCCTGAACATAAGCAAAAGACAAAATTACTGACATAAGAAATGTTTGCTAGCCACATGTAGCCCTGGCTGGGTTCTAAATTTTTGCTTAATCCCCAATGTCTTCTGTTAAATTTGCACATCGTAGTCACTGAAATGTACCACTGGAGTGCGGGAGCAACTGCTGCAACATATGAGCAGATCACAAAAAGAAATATCAGGATCCTGAGAAAGCTGTAAAGAAGCATGGCTTCATTTGCCTCAGCGGCCACATTTACACAGAAGGGGAGTGTCAGCTTCCTGATTTTGAGCCTCCACACTGCTTTGTTTTGCCATGATGTCAAGGACTTTTTGTCTGACTACTAAATACGGCAGCATGAGAAATTTGGTACTTAGGTCAGCCAGGAGGGGATGGATGTTACTATGTGACATCCCAAAAGGAAGCTTTGGTACAAGCTTTCCTCCTGTGCTCTAGATCTCACCACACCTGCAAAACATCGCAAACCTGCACAATAAAACATCAATAGGAATTAAATTAATCTCATTTAGCCATCTGTGAGTTATGTATGTGATCTCCCTATGTAAATTAAGCTACTTCTACAGGCAAAGGGGCGACACCAAAAAGCAATGCAACCCACTTTTGTTAGTCACTCACATTAACAAGGTATAAATTACCCCCCACAAAGTTCTACTTTTTCCCTTAATTGAGAAATCATCAAAAGGGGACTATAAAAGAACAAGTAAACTTCAGATTACTAAAGCTGTGTCAAGAATATACTTCGGTGTAAGAAGAAATGAGAATTTGGTACATAAAAGGAAAATAAGTAATTTACTGTATTTCACTGTAGTTTACTGCTTTCAGAATATTTTAAAGGTCAAAATCAGCCTTAGACTTTTAGTTTTAAAACACAAACTGATCTAGCCCAGCTTCCAGTTTTGCCTCGCTGGCAGTCTGTCCCAACATCCTGCCCATAATTTCGCTTCTCTACTTGCCTCCAACTCAGTCTTCAATTCTAGTTTCTGACACTGTTCCAATCCACTTACTCGCTGGTATTTCTTTTGGCTCCATTCAAATTGATCATCCCTCCATGTCATGTTGCTTGGACACTCGTGAATGAATCAGTGGAGGGTAGAAAAGTTACTTGCCTTTAGTTCAATGATCTGGTCATAGATCCAAACCCACTACACTGTAGAGATGTAATTACAGAAATCTTACAAAAAGTTCATAAAATATTTTGGGTTGGAAGGGACCTTTAAAGCTTCTGTCCACTTTCTTTCTCCTTTGAGTTTGCATGTTTTCAAGAGGGTGTAGTATGGCAGAAAGACAGAAGATATATTCCTAATAAAAATATTCTGTTGCAAAATTTTGAGGCCTAATTTAAAAACATTTAAAATTCATTGAGGAAAAGTTTACTAAAAGAGTTAATATAAGTAGAATAATATTTCAAAAACATTTGAGTTGTTTGGGTTGAAATAGTGAAAGATCAGCCTAAGCTAGACATCATTATAATACCGAAGTTAATTTAATAATTTCTTTTGATGAACAGTATGGTAAGATCTCAAGCTGATTGTTGAGAATAGATGTTGAATATCTTTAATGAAACATGACAAAATAGGTAATGAAAAGTGTAGGTGTTGAGGAACAATATTCAACAAAACACATCTTGCCTCATCTGAATGAAGTAACTTGGGATTTAACGTACATAAGTATCAGTCAGAGGCCATAGATCTTGAATAAATTTCTTGGAATATCTCAAAATCTCAAGACAAATGAAGTTATCATGACATGACATCATCAGTAGATGTAAGGTAAATACCTCCCTCCTCCCGGGATTTCAGCCAGGGATAATTTCTTCCCAATAGAGCATCGGTGCCTTCTCAGGAGAGCAGTGGGATTATATTCAGCCACACACTGCCCACAGAGGCCGATAAATATCTCAAAAGATGACAGTTGCTTTTACTTATCTCTGTCCGAGAAGCTATGCTTGATAGAAATGGTGATCTGTAAGCTGGGGAGAGAGATGACATAACTGATGGCTTAAGTGTTTATAAATTTGTCATAGACAGCTTCAGTGGGTAAAGAGAAGACTCTCACCCAAACGCTGTAGTCCCTGATCTGGTATCTTGGTCTCCAATTCTCTTTCAAGGCAGACATCATTCTGCAAGCCTGGTGGCTATGCAGAGCTATGGTTTCTCTCCGGGTCATCAAAGCCTCAAACCAGCTGCAGCCCTGCACAGTGTAAGCAAGTATACTATTGAGCTTCATGTAGTAATTCTGGAAAATTTGCTATGATCACATTATTAGAAGCAGCATCTGAATTACATGGTATAAACTTTTATATAGACACTCTGTTTATTTTTTTATTGAAATAGCAGCTGGGGAACAGAATATTTCTTTCCAAGCTGACTTCATTTGCACAATTGAATATATCCTTTTTTTTTCTTGATGGGCTTCTATAAACTGTGTCTCAGTATGTTCTTCTCAACAGGGATACCAGTGGTGTTCTACCTCAAAATGTGAGACAGATGCTATGTTGGTTTCACTATGTGAAAAGCATATGGTTTTTTTCACAGTAAATGTTTGACATATTATATTTCATTCTTTCACTATCATTCTCTCCAGACTGACTTCTCATTGCTTCCTTTTAAGAATACTCACAACACTACTGTGTTAAGAAAGTACCCTGATCATAAAACGAAGGATGGTTTATTTCTGTCTTTAGATTTTGAGTAGAAATATCAGATGTTATTGCAGTCCCTAAGATAAGAATAGATCAATGCAGAAAAATGATAACAAGTGGGCAGTGAAAAACTCTATGTTCAGATTAACATGAGGAGGTTTTAATTAGCATAATATATGCAAGATTTGCCAGGAGACGTCAGCACATAAGCTACAAAATTCAGATGAAATTAGATCACACTGGAATAACAACTTCTCTTTTAGAAGATGTTCTATTAATTTGTGTCTAAATTCTTTCTTAAGAAAGTGTTAGTGATTATGCTAGTGATCACTAGCTTTAGTGATTATGAAGAAAACTTGAAAATATGAAGTAATCACAAACCATCATAGGGAATAATTAAAAAAAAAACCCAACAACCAAACCAAGAGGGAAGAAGTCAAATAATTTCTTACTCTCTGAGCAAAAGATTTTGACTGTCTTTTCCTCTTCCCCTGCCTTTGTGACAGAAGTGACGTGACTCTATGGAGTAATGAGCAGTCCCGCAGAGACAAGCAATCTTGTCTAGTTAAGCTCTGCTTAGGAAACGAATGTTACTAGCTTTAGTGGACAACAGATATGAGTGCTTTGACAGTGGGGTTTGTGCACTTGCAGCAGAGACATAAACGAAAGTAGTCAAAGGGAAGTAAGTTTCACAGAACTGGAAAGAACACAAGAAATGAAGAAGATGAACAAATTTCTGCTTTTCTTGAAAGTAGAAAATATTTTTTTATTTTTATATTTGAGGATTTTTTGTTTTGTTGTTTTTTCTACATTTTGAGCAAAGAAGGAAAATGCAAACTATCCTACAAGATTTACCACTAAACATTCCTTAAAGAGGAAAAAGAACTAAAGGCGGGTATTATATACCTCAGATAAACACAAGAGGATTAAGAAGAGAGAAGTCTTTTTTGACAGTCCTATTGAGAAAATCCTCAAATAGATTTTTTCTTTAATCCAAAAAAAATTTTTATTTCTTTTTCAAACTTAGTCTTATATCTAACATTCAGAGTAAAATTGTCTCTGGATTCTTCAAATATTTCATAGTTTAAACCTGAATATTGTCTGGTAAGAATTGAGTCTGGTATTAAGCATCATTAGAATCTCCACTGTTCAGCTCAAGCAATAGCTTTTACTTCTTTTGGAATGACCATAAATTGTAAGCAGTAAAATACATATTTTATGTACACTAGGTTTCTGATCAGATAGCTGTGAAAGACTTTCTATTAGATCACTTGACCTGAGATAATATAATGATGACTTATTCCTACTTTGCCTGATCCTGAGATGACAATGCCAAGTCGAGATGGGAAGCTATTCTGTCTAAATGAAAATTTATTGGAGCAGAATACTTCATTTTTAGAAAGGAAATTTATTTCCAAGTTTCAGATTAGTATTAAAAAAAACCCCAAAATAGTCAGATTTTACCAGAGTTGGGAATTCAGAAAAAAGCAAAAGGGATTTATTGTGATTTGATAAATCCCTTATTCTGAGATCATAGATAAATCAATTCTAACTTCTTTTGGCCAGACATTTTCCCAAATTTCTCCACAATCCTAAACAACACTGTAACTGTTCATATAGAACAACATATTTTAAAGGCTCAGGATGAGGCCCTTCTTCTTGGGGCTTGATTCAGTGAAAGATTTAGGGTAAGCACCAGATCGCCAGCATATGACTTCAACAGAATATAGGCGCCTTCTTCACAGCACTGCTGAAATATCTAGGTGCCTTATAACACTGAATATATTCCTTTCTGAAAGTTTTTGTAAGTTTCTAATTTTAAGAACATGTGCTTTGTGACACTTTTTGTATGGAAAGATAGGCACCAAGATTTGTACTTACTTCAGGTCTATTACAATACTCCAGTGCATACATGTCTGTTTCATATATGTAAGACCTCAAAACGTTTTGGGAGACCAATTGACATTTATTCAAAGAGAAAAATAGAAAAGAAGGTGGAGCTCACTTCTTGCTGGAATAGTTCTAAAATCAAAAATATTGCTAAGGAAGGGGAAATGTGAACTCTGGGATCTCTTAGTTATTATGCTGCAGGAAGGCACTTAAACCCACTAGGATTTTCACCTTGACATAAAATAATTTTTTACTTCTCTTATTGAAGTATATCTGTAATGGAGCCAGAGTTCTAGGGTCAAAAGAATAACAAACATTAGAGTTAGCTTATCAGTTCAGGTAATACTGATATATTTTCTACAGTATTCATAGATTTAAAATTAGAATTTTAAAAAGACACAGACACACAAAACCCCCCAAAACCAAGCAGCTAGTTGCACCCCAACAGATCTGATTCCCTCACACCTTTGAGTTATCTCACATAACTTGGAGACATTGGGAAAAGTGACCAGTCAACAGCTAGGAAACTTCAGATATAAGCTATTTTTTTGTAATTAAGATTGTTTTGTTTTGTGTTTTTTCCCGATAAGATTGTGTGAAGATGTTACAGATACATCCAGTCTTCATGTTTTTTTTCAGAATTATTTTCCTCCATTCTGTTGCTGAATTTTTTTTGTTTGTTTTCTTTAATTCATGCAATGTAATTAGTGTGTTTAATCAGACCGTATTAGATTTTTTTTCTGTAGAAAATGAAGTCTTCTCTGCCCTAAAGCAATATGAATGTTTTTACTAATCTTCTGTAGTTCTGGGTTTAGTATTTTTAAATGTTTTGATTGGTCTTCAGGAGTTTTCTCTGCCTATGTATCTGTTATCTTTTACTGTTTTCCCACACTGCAGTAATGTGTTATTTTTGCATGGCTGATTAAGTTCTTCAACTTTCATCTATTTCTTGAATATTTTTGTCTTGCCTTTGATGTCATTTCCTAACCTCTCTGTTTTCTAAGATGTAACCTCAATGTTTTCTAAGAATTTTGACTCAGGCTTCCTGCTCCAGGGACACAGATAATTTTTTCTGAAGGCATGCTCAGGCATCAATCTGTATTCATTTCTGTGCCTCACTGATGTCACGGATTTGGAGTAGAACTGACTGATTTATATTATTGGATTTCTTAACATAGTTTAAAGTTCTAAATTCTGTACTCTCAGAAATATCCTTTCTGATATACACACTTTTCTTTGATCTTCTGAAATAACCCTTGCAGTAATAATAAACCCTTTTCTTCAAGGTTGTCAGTGAAAGAATTGTTTTAGAGAGCTGTCTTGTTGAGCTCTGGTTTTGTTCTGTTGTTTTGTAAGAAAATTTAAAACTAGATTCTATATTAATACAGCCATAATCCAAGATGGATTTATATATATTTATTTGCTCAAGTGCTTTGATATTAATGACCTCAATTATTTTATGAGTAAAACCTAATAGACCTTCAATTTGAAGTCTATGGCTTGCAAATCCAGTTGCACCTATGCTTTATGAAGTCATAAATTGAGCAAAAAGGAGCAGGATTATTGTTCTACACTACCTCAATATTGATCATGTATGCAGTAGCAAAGAATAGTTCATTTTCCTCTCTCAGAATTCTCTTTGTGGTGGTTTCAGTCCTGCTGCCTGGGAAGACATCCTATCTTCCATTTGACCGGTCACATATACAGTCCATTCCTTGTCCAATATCCCCAGTTCCATGCTTAGAGTTCAATTTTCCAGTCATCCTGTGTTTGTACACTTACGATTTCTGGTTTTCCTTACTAGTTGTATTACAGAGAGGGCTATATTTCTTTTTTCTTTTCTCGCTTTTTATCTCTAGTGGTAATGATAATAACAGTAGCTGCTACTAATATACTATGACCAGTCTTGGTGGTTGAGAATATCTTACTCAAAGTTGATTTTGACATGTGGATGTTCTACAGAAAAAAAACCTGTGTTATTCTTCGCTATTTAAGTGTTACTCCATGCAAGAATTTCATAAGCATGGAAGACACTCTTAACCTGACTTTTAAAAAATATTTATCTGTGCACATAATCTTATCCAGTCATCACTGTTTCAAAGTATTTAAACAAGAAAACATAGTTCCTTTTAAAGATGAATCCTTTCCTCTTCCTGGCTCTAGTTTTATTTAACAGTTAGAAGAGCATAATTTAATGTATACTTTTTTTAAAGGTAAGAAAATAAAGAAACAAAAATGAGAAGGATCCTCTAATTTATTTAATTATATGTGTCTAGATAGACTACAAAGTGGAAAGCATAATCAGTGCTTTAGGAGTATTTCACTGCATTAGTTGTCCGACTTGATGAAGTACCAAACCTAGGCCCCATTTGTCTGCACTGTGAAGTGAAACATTTTTGTTGTGTTTAAGGAACAAGTCTACCATAGATTTCCCTTGCGGATAAGATCAGATTTCGGTGAAAGCTAAGTAATCTGTATTTATTGGCTGTGGCATTCACCTACTTAAGCTTCTTTGGAATATAGAATAAACCATAATCAAGATAAAGCATCAGTTAATTTATCCAGGAGATAGCCATCTCTAAAGCAGTTCCTTTGCAATCTTTGCCTGCTACATTGACCTTTGTAGAGGATACGATTAATCCTCTAACATAACCAAGAGTAACAGCTGATATCCTGACAGCACAGGCTTGTGTTTAAAACTCACTCCTTTCCCTGAAGTGTATGTTCTATGATAAGTATGGGTATATAAATACGCATCTAAACTAACAGTGGTTTCATCAGATGTCAGTCAGTTTGGGCAGAAGGGAGTCTTCCTGGTTGCAAAGTAAATTGCAGAGTATGTCAGCTTACAACAGGCATGATGAATGTTCATGTAAGTTTTAAGATAGCAGTGGTTGAAAGAGTACTCTCTATTTCATGCATGAAGAATCTCTTTGAATCTGTATTTCATTAATCAACACAGTCAAAAACATTTGGTGATTCTGACTATTTTAGCTTCTCAGTGCTTAATTTAATTTGGTCTGATATTCAGAAGATAAAGGCTCCCTCTTTTCTAAAATTCAAGCCTTCCTTTTAGTCTCTGGGAATCAAAAGTATTAGGGGTGTGAGGTATCTCCTTCCAAGTTTAGCTCCTTAAAAGCTAAGTGTCTAGTTTGAAGCAGTCACCCAGCTCCCTCTGTAGCTGGCAAGGAGAGATAAGTGCAAGCTAAAGCAGTGATATGAAAACTGGAAAAGTACAAAATCTAATTAATGTAACTGTGCAAGTGACATAGCAAAGAACCTGAGAGTGCGATTGACAAGCACACAGAAAATAGACTAAAAAGCAAGATGTCTTTAAGCCCATCAAAGATCTGAAAAAGCCTGCTCAAACACCTGTGCTGTGGTACGGTAAGTAGGAGGATACACAGAACCAGTAATGTGCATATACGATCTTTAAAGATGTAAAGCATGAACTAAACATATTGTCCTACTAATTGCTCATGTTTGTGTGTGTATGGATAAAGCAATATTAATAAATTACAAGTATGTCCAGATTGATAATCAGTAGGAAAATGTATCCTACAAAAGAGGTGAATCATTACAGTGAAATTCTTCTGGGGAGTTTAAAGCCCTGGTGTACCCAGAAAGCCCGTTTATTTCAGGGAACTGAGAGTGGTCAGTGGGATAAAACAGTTGGGGGTCAGCAGGAGGTAGATGAAGGAGAGAACAGGCAATCAAAAGAACCTCAGAAAACTGGTTGATCCAAAATAGCTGGGGAAATTACTCTGTCAGTGGTGATCTTCCACTGATTACAGACCAAGGCTAATTGGTCAGTGTCAATTAGAATCTTCGGTTTGGGGCAATTTTAGTGCAGCCCATTCCAAGTACGCTGGAGTGAACTTTTGATGCCAGCAGAATTTGCATTAACATCAGCAGAGCTGTGACACGAACCATGCAGCTGAAGAAACAGGTTTAAAACCCAAATCAACATTTAAGTCTGGCACACACACTTCTAATGACCATAATTAGTGCTGCAGCAGAGATACCTGGACCTTCAGTCACTAGTCAACTACAGATGGTAGTAGATATGCAGGAACAAATGGTGCTTTGAAGAAAACCGGAGACTTCTTTTGATGTTTTGGTCATATGTGCTGTGCTACATGGAACTTGCACTGGAGGTGAATTCATTATTCAGTCTTTCAATGATTAGTGCGTAAAATCAAAAGAGAAGAAAAAAAAAGAGTATTGTAATTTCCCTTCTGGGGATATTAGACATTTAATAGATACCACATATTTTTCAGGTAGACAATAATTTGACCTTTTACTTTGTGATAGAATGCTTTCTGACTTTCACAGGCTTGTTTAACCAGTGTATTTCCTTAATTACCTTTCAGTTCACTAACACTTCAATCATCCCAAAACTCGTCCATCTGCTCTTCCCTATGTTACTTGTGAGATGAAGTGGAATAATTTGTTTCAAATAGAACTGCAGAGTAAATCAGTTGTTTGGCTTCTAGTGGACTTGAAGGTCAAATCTTAAAATCTCTGAAGCAATGTAAGTGAAATGAAAGTAGGTTCTTGTCATTATTTGGATACTCAGTGCAATTTTGAGATTTAATTTAAAGAAATTAAAAAGATCCCACTACTATCAGGAAGTTTTATGCAGTGTCTGACTTTCACTTTTTTATATTTAATGAATACTGATGATATAGACTTTTAGATGCCAATGCAGATAGAAGAACAATGCTGTTCCATAGCACTGCAAAACTGAGTATAGTTTGGTGTACAAAATAACAGCAAAATCAATGGCTACGTTTCCAGGATAATACATTTTATAAGGTATAGTATAAGCCATAAAAGAAATTGATTCGTGTCCCAGCTTTTGATATGTTCCTTAATTTTAAAGAGAAGGCAAGGAATAAAGTTAGCAGACATTATTATTCTCATATTTCCCTTTATCCTGTTTTAGAATGGTGTATTTAGTTTAGAAACTCCTGGTTTAGAATGGCAACCAGCAGAGTTATTCAGTGGTGAAATACTGGTGAATGAGGCATTTTTGGTGGTGTCTAATTTATTTACCTCCAGTCAGTTCACAAAGCTCCAGTATATGTCATCAGTTTTATTCTTGTCAGGTTTCTCTATTGTCTGAATTTGACTTCTCCATTGAAGCCTTCTAGTAGAGAACTGGGAAATAGAGAGAAACAGACTGAAACACACTCCCTTTAATAACAACATGAGAAAATATTGTTTTGTAAATAGACAAAATAACACTGATGTGAAATGTTGATGCATACACTTACTTATCTTTACAACAGAACCATGCTAGGTGGTGCAGAGATGGGCTGTTGGCTCTTACAGGTGGGTTTGGTTTGCAGGGGGATCCTGTTCTTCTGTAGTGTTTATGCAAGAAGTTACTAAATTGAGTGACAAGCTCAGATTTAGACACAAACTTTGTATATATAGCTAGATGATATGCAGCTGACTCCAAAGCATTGCATTCATTTACAGCACTCATTTTACTTGTATTCATTTTACTTTCTAATGATGAAGAGGAGATAATGTGAAATGAATCCTGCAAGGTATTATGATTAAAAGTTCATGTTCCTAAACACGAAAGATCACAGAGGCATGATGATGGGCAGGAAACCCTCAGTATCTCAGACACAAAAAGAAGCCCCTGCCTCAGGGCTGTCCCAGGGGAGTTCCAGCCCCACAGGACAGGGATCACCCAGCATCAGGAGTCAGTGGGAAGGCTCTCTGCATCACCCTGCAGGCAGGGCCATCGTCAAGCAGTACAGGGCTTGCTGTGAGAAGCAGAAAAGAACATTTCAGGATTGCAAAATGCATGTTATGGGTTATTTTTATATGGAAAGGGAAGTATCAAGCTGTTTTGGGTAGGAGCAAGTGTTATGTTCACATTGTCACCTGGCTCCCAAGGTATGTGTCGAAATTGCTCTATTAATGAGCATTTTACCGCGAAGATATGTCCCAATCTTGGTTGTTTCATCCTTTAACAGAGACCATTCCTCAGCTCTACAAAAACAAATAGGGTTGACCTAAACTCTCTCCTACGTTTTTCCATAGATCCAGGCAGGGAATAATGTCTGTCCTGGCATCTTTCTGCCCTCTGAAGAACTTCTGCTCATTACAGAGGATTCCATAGACAGAAATGCCACAGACAACAGACCTGAAGCTTTTTTTTTTTTTTTTTTTTTTTTTTTTTTTTTAAAAAAAAGACTTTCTTATCACAGT
>NW_010411317.1:26908-29598 GCF_000710305.1 Buceros rhinoceros silvestris | reverse complement strand
TTTTTTTTTTTTTTTTTTTGCATAAATCAGACCTTTACATCAACCTGGAGTTTGATGATCTGAGTCAGAGTTGGTAAGGTCACATTCAGCTTGGGTAAGGGGGAATGGGGTAAAAATATGTTTGGCATTAATCTGTGTCACCTAGACTTTGAAGTTCAGTCTTAGAAATCACACACGAACAACATCTACTTCTTTACAGAAAGTCTTTTGTGTTCTATTGCTGAACTTCTTTTTTTTTCCTGCTCACTTAATGTAGTGTGAATACAGTGACCATTCCCTGCAGGATTGTAGCAGTTTTAAACCTAGGTTAAATTTTAAGCCCTGAACTCCTTTGAAGTGTCCTTTCAAGTGACAACAGCATGAAACACTAGTAGAGGAAACCAAAAGAGCTCAGGGTAAGGGTGGCTACCTTTCTAAAACTGGGAAACACAAGAATTCATAGAGCTGAATCTTGGCTTTTTAATTTCACCAGGGAGCAAGTTCACTACTTTCCAACCTATCACCTGCCTTTGCAATTCATCAGACACTTCACACTGCCCAAACTGTCACATGGACTTTCTGAGAAGTTTCAGAAAGAGAGAGAGAGAAATAATATTTTTAGTTAGGATATAGATGTGCCCTTTGACCTGAAGAGTTATCAAAGGAAACTCGAGGTTGCTGTGGTTAGGAGAAACTGGTAACAGAGTTTTTGCTTCCTTACAAAGAATTCCTAAAGAGCTATTCTCTGAACACAGTACAAATTGCACAGTAGAAGCATAGAGTTTTTGAGAAAAAAAGACCTTAGAAAATATTTGCTTCATAAACTGCCTTTGGAAAGACAGTCTCACAGCTGAGAAGTTATGTAAAGAAAGTTCAAATATGTTTGTAGGATGCATAAGGATTTGAAAATTGCTTAAAGATCCTACAATCCACCAGAAAATGTGAATCAGTCAAAAGGAAAACCAAACCAAAACAAAAAAACCCCATATTAATTTAAATAAAATTTTATTTAGAAGAAAAAAAAGGGACTTAGGTTCATTCAATTTACCTTTATATACAAAACTGGAACACTTACTTGGTTCGTTATTTCTGTCTTTGAGGTCTCTCTATAATCAAGGCAGAGAGAACACTGACTTTGCAGTTTACTCTAGGGTACTCTTTTACCCTCTGTCAAGGGAGCAGGATGGCTTCTGTCTGCTCTGCTGGAGGCTAAAGGAGGTTAGCCTCCTTAAAAGCAGATCAGCAACTTTATGTTCAACCTTCACTACACTACGAGCACATAGTCCTAACTTGGTACCTACTTGCCTATGTGCTGCACGTGCAATATTTTCTGCTCTGTACCTCACATGTGAAGACAGCACAACTGTGTCTCATCCCCTCACCGTGACATTGCCTTGTCACATCCCATTAGACACCTAGACAGATTATAACATTTAAAGCAGGTGCCGAATGCAGAGTGGCTTAGTATGATCCTTCTCCCATACTGGAGATTTTGGGAGCTGGGGCCATGCGTCACCTGCTGGGTGAGGTGGCCACTGGACTGCTCAGAGGATTTCATCTCATTGAGACTTTCCATTGCTCCAGAGAGATCTCAGGAGTATTCTCCTGTGCAGTAACGTAGGCAGAGAGGATATCAGGCAACAGGAAGCAAATCAAAATGAAACGTGACGCAGTTATATACCCCTAATTTTTGTGACGTGTAAGTCAGATTTTAGGCTGAACACGTTGTCTTCTGGCTATGGAGCCAGTACAAAGGAGGTACTTATCTAACAGTTTTTTGTGTTATTTCTGGAGCACTTCTGAGGAAGTAATGCCTTGTCTCCAGAACGAGGAGTGTTCAACAAACATCTAAGGTGACTGACACATTTAATACTAGTACTTTTGACTACACTGTCTTGCTGTACTCTTATTCACATATAATTTCTGTGTATTTTGATTTAAATAAAATACTTTAGCAATGTAACTTTACACTGTGTATGGTTTCCATGTATATACATGTGCACTAGCAACTAATTTAAAAGCATTGAAATCTGTGCTATCTAAACAGAAACTACATTGAAATTCAAAGTCTTTGTGACTGAAATGAAGTCTTTGGCATCTGTGATATGCTACTGCTGGCTGTAGTATAATCTTCCGTGTAGTGGCAATGTCAGATGACACAATTCTTTTTTTTTTTTCCAATATTGTGGTCTCCATACCGGAAATCACAACTTACTGTAGCATAATATAGATTTAGAATAAAACAGAATAGAATTTAACCAATTTATCATTTACTTTTCTATTTGTCCAAAGAATGCACCATCTATCAGAAAGCCTTGATTTTACATTTTTAATTGGATGAATTTTTTTTATAAATAATATTCAGAGCTAAAATAAATCAACATTTTAAAACACCAAATTCAGTATAACATTTTTTATCCCCATTACAATCTATAAAGCTGAAGGATACTGGAAATGCTAGATACTAGATACGTCAATTAATTTTGTCAGAAGAATCCCTGAGGCTTGTCTTCTGGAACGGAGAAGAGAAGAAATAGTTACCACATCACATGTAAAGACCTTGTACTTGTACTTGTGTGAAGCTGGCAGATGTCCTCGGCTAGTGTATTATGTTGTAGTTACAAATAACAGCCTGATGAAGCAAAAACAGTTTCTTCCTATAGACCTCAAAATACCACCCAAATTAGAAAGGGCCAGAGAACTACACTCTT
>NW_010411317.1:17536-26846 GCF_000710305.1 Buceros rhinoceros silvestris | reverse complement strand
ACTCTTTCAATAATCTAGTCTACTCTGCCGTTGTTTCTTATATTAAAGTAGTATCTAATACATTCCTAAATGCTACATCTACTTGTTAAAGTTCTAAATCAAACAGGTTCAATGCCAGCCCAACCTGAGTCTTGCTTAATCACATATGCTGCACAGCAATGCAACAGAAGAGACAGGTAGATAGGTGGGGTGTCTGCTCTGAGGAATACCTCAGATTAGAAACCAGCTCAGGATGTCTTTCAGTTCATGCTCTTTTTCAGCTTCTCTAATTTTTCATTCATGTAATGTTGCAGATGCCAACCCACTTTATTCTTATGGGACAGAATATGCAAAATGTAACATTAATTCACTGGCAAACTGAAAGATTTACAAAACAACTGGTGGAGAGATGGTGGAGTAAATATATTCACATTGAGTGAAGTGAAATTATCCCAAAGCACAGGATGGTTGATGTGGAATTTAAAGTTCCTACTAAATGCTAAAAAGGTCGTGTTAACAGTGATTTCATGAGTGATTTTGAAGGCATGCCTGGGTAAGAAATATATCTTGATCAGTTGAATTGCTTTTACACCCGCTGTTGCCGTCAAGCTTAGTGTTTTGGTGAGCAGGGGCCAAGGACATGTCCCCAAGGACATGGCCAAGGATAAGGATATGAGGAGATGGAAATGGATATTCTTATATTGAAAAAACTCCCAGATAACTTTACCTCACGGCTGTATTTCTGAAATAAATTTAGAACTGTCTGTGGAGAATCCAGATAGCACCATGCTGAAAATCCTGTGGGTATCAGGAAATTAATAGTTCTGTCTTGAGGAAAGGATTTTTATGGTATCCAATAAATAGGACACAGAATCCTGCACTGAACAAGAGAAGAAGAATATATTGAATAGCTGTTCATTATCTGAACGTGGTCTATAGGAAAATAGCAACATATCATTGTATAAAAAGGAATATTATAATATGAGAATTAAACCCAATCTCAAATCTGTCAGCCTTAATCCTGCACTTCCAGAGCTTCTGATATTAGATTTGCAAGATTTTCAGACTTACCTTTATGGAAGGATGGGGGTTGATAGTGTAATTGCTTAAAAATCACTGCACAAATTTAACAAAATAAAGGATGCCTCTGAATATTTTATTATTCCTTAATCTAAACACAGTGTATAAACTTGATTGTCATATTCATTCTTGGCAATTTAATATTTCAATTAATACTAAATGTGACAGATTTAAAATATTTATGCAATAATACAATAAAAAATACTACTGGATTGGCCTACCTGACCAATGCATTGAAACTTTTAAAATAAAGTTGAAATTGAATAATAGTTACTTACACATTTTATTCTTTTGTATGAAGTATGATAGAAACAAAATCACAATTCAGTTCTCCCATTTCAGAATGGATGCAAGCATGGGCTAAATACTTTATAGCTGAACTGGCCCATTGTATTCTAACCTTTTGATATTTTCTATGTTAGTGACATGAAACTTGATTATGAACATTCATTCTAATGTCATCTTCTCAGTATAGAATTTTATGATATAACATTTAGTGAGATCCATTTACGTATATATGTCAAATGGAATTCCATAATCTGCACAACAGATATACGATGACATTAGGGGGGAAAAAAAAAATCCGTTAACAGTACTCAATTTTGTCCTGAGCATTGCTTTTTATGGGTATCCCTGTTGAGTTTTAGTATTTTGCTTGATTTTGAAAGTCATGTCGTATTCGTTACTCATAGTAATATTACGCACATCTCAATATGCCTGCTGAATAGAAATGGCCTTCTGAATTGCAGTTGGGCTTCATCGGGGGCTGATCACGTATAGAAACTTACCTGCATAGGCAATTTCTGCTTAAGTCCTGAATTATTTTCAAATTATTTTAATTTTATTTTATTTTCCCCTGTGGAATGGATTCCTGCAATTTATTATTCTCTTTTATGTTTTTTTTTTCTTAATCAACTCAGGCACCTATTTCAGCAAAGGTTGACATGCTACCTATTCATGCTGATAAGAAGAGTAGATGAAAGATGTAGCCTAATCGATTTTAAATTTTGAAGTTTCCTATTGAATGCCATTTTTATATTTTTAATTATTAATTCTTTGAGTCTATCTGGGAAGAAAGTAACTTCAGTGGGGTTTTTTTTTTTCTGTCACCTTATGTATCGTTTTGCATTTTCCTGCATTGTAGATGTAACTGATTTGGAACAAAACATTTAACGAGTATAATGACTACAACTAATAATTCTGCAGGGTTATGTAATGTTAAATCTCACTTGCTTTGACTTTCTTTCATTTGTCAAATACATAACATTCTGCTTTCCACTAATGGACTATCTTAAAGAGTAGTAACAGTGTCTATTTCTAAGATTTCTAAAACACCAACTTGACAAGGTGCAAAAATTCACATTCATGCATACATATACATATAAATATATGTATATATTTCTAGGCACATATGTAGAAAATATATAGAAATTATTTATCATTCATGCTATGGCTTGTCTTCGCGGACGAAGATTTGGGAAGGGCTTTACCCACGCTTACTGCAAGCGCGCTGATGGCTGAAAAGGCCAATGCGGGATAGGCAAGTCTGGTTGCAAAGAGCACACCGGAAGGTCTCCTTGGGTGGTATAGTCGAGGCACGGTTCTTTCTGCACTGTCTTTTCTCCTCGAGACTGATTCTACGCGTGCTCTCAAAGGAGGCAGCAGCGTTATGTATGGTGTGTCTCCAAATCTCCTGATGGGTGGTCAATATGGCCAAGGCTGAGGTATTGTTTCAGGGAGTCCTTATATCTCCTCTTTGGAGCTCTTCTCCTGTGGCAGCCGGTGGCAAGTTCACCGTAGAACACAATCTTAGGGAGGCGGTGATCTGCCATGCTCATTTAAAAATATTATTCAGTACGGCATAATATGATACTATAATATGATACCATAATATGATACCATAAGAATACATTATACAGTATAATGTTTTATATGTATATAATTATGACCAGTACAGTATGTTGTCTAATGTATTATATTAGTATAGTTATAATGAATACACATACTGTTTTAAATCTGTTGTTTGCAAACAAAGAAGGACTTGTGGGTGATGTGAAGGTTGGAGTCCGTCTTGGACATAGTGATCATGAGATGCTAGAGTTCGCTGTTCTTGAGGGAGTAAGCTCAGGGGTTAGTAGAACCACCACCTTGGACTTCTGGAGGGCAGACTCTCGCCTGTTAGGAGAATTATTAACAGAATCCCTTGCAAAGCATTCCTGAAGGATAAAGGAGTCCAGGAAGGCCAGGTGTTCTTTAGGAGGAAAACCTTTGAAAAGAAAGAAGTCATCCTGGTGTGCTGTAAGATGAGCCAGTTGGAAGAAGACCAGCCTGGTTAAACAGAGAACCCAGCTGGAGCTAAATCTGGCTGCTGCCATAAAAGACAATTTTAAAAGTTTCTATGAATACATTAACAGCAAAATGTAGAAGAACTCTTCTACTGGGTATGGGGGGAACATAGTGACCCAGGATGAGGAAAAGGTTGAGGTAGGGATTACTTTCTTTGCCTCAGTTTTTAATAGTAAGACCAGTTGTTCTTTGAGTGCCCAGCCCCTAGAGATGGAAGACAGAGAACAAAATGAATACCCCATCATCATCACGGCTTGGCTTCGTGAACAAAGATCTGGGAAGGGCTTTTCCCACATTCACTGCAAGAAGATCTGGGAAGGGTTTTCCCCACGCTCACTGCAAGCGATGAGTGCACCCTTTGGGCCTGCACAGTGGATTTTTTAGGTGAGGCGCAGCATGTGAGGAACTGGCTCCACCCTTTACACCTGAGGTTCATCTGCCAGGGCCTAGCCAGCTTGGATGGTGACAGCGAAGTCCTCAGGTCGTAAGTTTGTTTAGAGTATTCTTCTCTTAGATGATGGATGCCTTACAGGGCTAAACGAGCTCCATCTGCCCGAGTTTGGAGTCAGAGTTGTCCTTCTCCTAGGATGGCTGCCCGAAGGCTAGTGAGCCCATCCTGCCCGTGGACACACTTTGTCTGACCCTTCAGTTGAGACCTGTCTGGCTTGGGAGACCCCACCAGAGGCGTATGCTACCACCAGCAGAGCTCTCAACCTCACAACGGCACGCAAGCTCCTTCCCCACGGCAAGGCGGTGCCTGTGAAAGAGTCACTGCTCTACCTCCATATGTCACAGACCCAGGCATGGGGCGGCTGGGACCTGCCAAGAACGGGAGTCCTGGAAGGTGAATCCCCCATAATTCACAAGGAAATGGTCAGAGACCTATTGCATCACTTAGACACGCAGGTCTATGGGGTTAGGTGGGATCCACTCAAAGGTGCTGAGGGAGCTGGTGGAAATGCTCACCAAGCCACTTTCCATCATTTACCAGTAGTCCTGGCTAACTGGGGAGGTACCAGTTGACTGGAGATTAGCAAACGTGATGCCCATCTAAACAAGAAGGGTAGGAGGTAGGTAGGATTCTGGGAACTACAGCCCTGTCAGTCTGACCTCGGTGCTGGGGAAGGTTATGGAGCAGATCATCCTGAGTGTCATCACATAGCATGTACAGGAACCAGGTGATCAGGCCCCATCAACATGGGTTTATGAAAGGCGGGTCCTGCTTGACTAATCTGATCTTCTATGACAAGATTACCCACTTGGTGGATGAGGGAAAGCCTGTGGATGTTGTCTACCTGGACTGCAGTAAAGTCTTTGACACTGTTTCCAGCATTCTCCTGGAGAAAAAGGCTGTTCATGGCTTGGATTAGCTCTTTGCTAAATACAAAGCTGATTGGATGGCTGTATCTTGTGAAGGTTTCTAGAACGAAGGAGGGAAGTGGGTTTTGGAGTAATGAAAAAAAAAAAAAAGGATTCCTGCATTCACAAGTATTTTTCTAATGAAAAAAACAGGGAAAAATGAATGCAAGGAATGAAGTTTTAAAGCGGAGACAAGACATCAAAAATATCATTTAGCACTGAACATTCCTCTAAGGATTGCAAGTCAATGTTAACTTTTTAGAAAAATATTTCTAAGCTTACCACATGTTTCTCCTGTTCACTTTTTATGAAATCATACTGTTTCAAAAGACCAGGATTGTCACTATAACAAACTGTTTGACACCCCTGAGAGATCAAGAACTCTTCTAGAATGCTCAGCTGTGTGTCAGGGATAAACTAGCTGACATTTACTACTGGAGAGTGTTTTTTCCATACTTATCTCATGTTATCTGCCCTAAACCAAATCAAATATATCATGCAGCTCACTGTAAAACCTGCTGCATATTGAGCACATTAAAACTCTAGTATATATGTATGAGAAGGGTTCAATAATCTGGGTTTATTGCTTGTCAAGTTCTTGGAAACAGGATACATTGTCTTCTGATGGTTATTCTGATCTCAGTTCAATGTTAGCATTAAATAATAATTTAAAAAAGCAAAATATGAATCACTTCTTTTACCTATTAGTTTAGGAAGGTTCTTTTCTGTTTCAGCTAACAGCTATGAGAATGGTTATAAAGTTTGATCCAAGTTCATCCTAGTTATTGTTATCATCAAAGGGGATCATGGTGTGATGATGTATGCAACTTAAATTTGAAAGTCTTACCATGGAATTTTTCAGATTCAGATAGTTCTGCTAGAGTCTTCCGTTTCCCACAACCTAAACAGGAGATCTGTTTTAGTACTTTGAAAATGCTAATATCCTTTTAGATTAGGAGATGAAATGTCCTCTTTTCTGGAATACAAAGGAAGCTGTCAAGAGTCCGTGACTGTGCTGGCACTTATTATTATGGAATACTTCTTAAATGCTAACTTCCTAATTGAAATGCAAAGCTTTCTCAATACCAAATCTTGGTATTCTTATTCCCAATGAGTATTACGTTGTTCTACCAGGAATAGCAGAATGTCTGTCAGACTGTTTCTGTGGTAGGGTACTATTTGGTGTAAGTAAAAGCCAGCATTTACATTCTCCGTTGGGATTTAAAAGAGATTTCTGTTAACAAGTATAGAAGAGACCAATATAGCTTTAAATGTGGTACACTTAGATCGGTTTCCAAATGTAAGGTTATGTGAAGTCCTTTGTAATTTTCAAGCCTTAGCTAGAGGTGAACTGCATTTTTGTACTGGCAATATTGTTCTTCTTAGAAGGATTATATGGCTGCATAAATCTTTATAAAAGCCTGTTAGTGGTATTTTCACAAATAATCTAAGTAGAAAAGCATCTAGAGTAAGTGGAAGCATTAGTCCGGTTATGTCGAAAAATTATTCTACTGATCATGAGCCAAAATCGAGCAACACAATCATAATACTACCACATAGGGATGAGATCTTTTCTTTTTCTTGGCAGGCTATCCAAGAGTTTGTGGAAATGAAGTCATTAATCTCATTTAATCTTGCTAGTGCCATATACATGCCAAAAACTGCTTTCACTTTTTTTTTTTTTTAACGGGCGTAAGAAGCCACAATAATGGGACACATAATTATAGGCCATTGAATTATTCTTACCTAGTACCTCGTGATACAGATCTTTATGCCAGAATTTAATATATAAAATTTATACTGAAGTAAATAGTTGTAGGAACCTCACTTCAGCAGTTTGTACAGTGAAGAGGGAGAGGAGAGGAACTATGTGATCTGTGAGATGAAGGGCATTATCTTTAGAATTTGTTCTCGATAAAAACATCAAGGCATGATTCGGAGGCATTGTTACATCTCATCTGTTTGTGTCACCAGAAACAGGCAGTCTGCCAGGAGACCAAAGAGCTCTGGACACTAAAAAAGAATATTTTCTTACTGTCCAATCTTAACTTCCCAAGAGTCAGTGTAGCTCTTGCCCCACGTTGTATTGTTTAGCACAACTGAAAAGAGTCTGGCTGCATCAGTTCTGAAATAAATTTTAGGTAACCATAGGCTGCTATTGACGCATGTCAGACACAGCGTTGCCAGACTAATCAAACGCGGCTTCTTCAACCACTTCTTACAGATCCTGTGACCCATCTAGCATGGCAGTCTTCTGTCCACTTTCTCCATGGACCTCTGGGGATGCGATAGTCAATGTGCAGCCTTACTAGCTCTAGTAAGCTCTGAGCAGAGAGATGGTAACTGCTGGATCTGCCAGTCATGCTGCTTCTATTGTAGCTCAGTGTGAGGTTTTGCTTGTTTGCCATCAAATCGTATTGCTGAATACAAATTCAGTCTGCATTCACTATAATCCCCAGGTCCTTTCCAGCAAGGCTACTGCACTGCCAATCACGCCTCCACTTGCACTGATTCCCTGAGTTGTTCTGCATTATCTTTGTTTGAAGAGAGCATGAAGATATGAACAGCAATAACTGTACAAATATTTGCCATTCAATCAAGGGGGAGACTTATTTCAGTCCTTTTAGATTATATGTGAATTATTTGATTCCGCTGATTTCTAAAAAAGGCTAATAATGAATTTCCTGTGAATACAAAATCCCAATTTTTTCAGAGTCCAATACCAAGGTTTTGACTGCAGCAAAATATAAATTTTAGTTTAAGATAAGTAGCAAATCTTCTTCTTTTCATTTGTATTGTACTTAGGTAAAATTAAGCCAGAGAACACAACTATAATCCAGAGGAAAAAACCAACAACAACTAGCAAGAGAAATTGTAAGCCATTATATGTCACTTGGTTACATGCCGCTGAGAAGGTCTTCCATTGCTTTGTAGTTTGGGGTGTTTTTGTGGTTTTTGGTTTTGGTTTGTTTGGTTTGGGTTTTTTTTTTGTTTTTGTTTGGTTGGTTTTTTTGAGGTGGTTTTATGGTATTCTTTTCTTATGAAAGTTGGTTCCTTTTCTTTCTTTTTATTCTTACACCTCCCTGTAAAATGTATTGGTTTTAACTAATTATATATAAACTAAAGGGGTATATACAATAATCTAATGTAATCACCTCTGTTGAACATTACGGGGAGATTCATAGGAATGTTCACATACTTGCTAAATCTAGACCCTGGAAATACTCATTAGTTTAATGTCCTCCCTTACCTACTATAGGAAAGCCCCATCAAACTGCATTAAGCGTTTCAGTGACTGAACTGTGAACAGGAGATCATCAGAAATCAGTAGTGAAATACTGTAGTTACACATACACAGACCCATGTACACACACACACACACACACACACACACACGTGTGTGTGTGTGCACAGAAAGAAGGCTTGTGCCACTGGGCTGCTGCTCACTGAATTGAAATCAGCAGAATTCTTGCTCATCAATTCCAAAGAGTTAACTGCTGGTTTAACATTTTTCCATTTTTTTTTTTTTTTTTTGTTCATGCAAGGACTAAGAGCATTATCATTTGTGATGCTAATCCTCAAATTGATATTTGTCTCTCATGAGGACTTAACAATAAGAAAATGAAAAGAAAAATTTATCTGGTCACAGTGCACAGTGCCTGGACATTTTTCCCAAGACAGGTAAAGCACAGTTCTTTAGAAGGGAATCCTATGCACACTTTTGGTGTGAAATGTGAGATACTTTAAGCAGAATAGCTCTTGGCTGTCTCAGCAGAAAAAATGAGTACAAAAGAGATGTTAATATGAAGTTTTTAAAATTATAGCTGTCCAGCTCAGTAGATCTGAAGTTTATAAACACTGCTTTGTAAATTCCAAAATGGAAAAAAACCCAAAACACCATCCCAAACAAATAATCTCATATTTCAATATGGCAAGATTATTAAAATTAAAATAATATTATCTGTGGTCAGGTCAATCTCATCAATTTTTTCTTAGACAGAAATTAAATTCCTTAGCAATAGGTTAGTTTCCAAAATACTCAAATTATGTAAGTTTATAATTTGTTTGCTTTAGTATCATTTGCCTTGCTCCTAAAATGTATCATTCTTGTTATGGCATATACTTTCTCATTTTAGAAAAAAGCATGAATAGAATAGAGTGCATTTACATCATGATTTCTCATAAATGTAATGGATTTGTTCTCGCTTAAATCAGATATATTATAGATTATTGACAATTGTGTCATACAAATTATATTTGTAATTGTTAGTATGAATATCTCCATACAGTCCTAAAAGATACACATTTTGCTAAAATAGAAAATCTGAAAAATAACCTACTGTCTGAATTCCAAAGTTTTATCTTTGTATTGCAGAATTTTAAGCTACAGTCAAGAATTAAACAGGGTGTATATATATGTGATATGAGTAGATCAGTAAATGTAAATGAATAATGTGGACAGCAATACAACAGTAAATGTAACAGAATGGGGTCCCTTCCCTTCCCTTCCCTTCCCTTCCCTTCCCTTCCCTTCCCTTCCCTTCCC
>NW_010411317.1:0-17322 GCF_000710305.1 Buceros rhinoceros silvestris | reverse complement strand
CAATCCAACAGTAAATGTAACAGAATGGGGTCCCTTCCCTTCCCTTCCCTTCCCTTCCCTTCCCTTCCCTTCCCTTCCCTTTTCACCACTACACTCCCCTAAAAACAAAGTTCAGGAGATTTGCTCCTTGAAGTCAACTCCAGGTCAGAGAATCATGTGTTATAGCTATGTTACAGTACAGTATTGTGTTCATATTTGGTTTTCATTATTCAGCTTTCCATCTGCTTTTTTTTTTTTCCCATGCTTTCTTCCTCACCATTAAATGTAGTTTCTAGTAACTGGAGATTTCAAAAATGGATGTTGGGATTATCTGTTTGGGTCCAAATAAAGTAGCTTCATTGTTCCTCAAGGACAGAATTTACATGTTACTTTATTGATGAACAATTTAAGAGCCTGGTTGGATGCCACTGGGCATCAATTACGATTCTTGCAAGGACCTGGCATGAATTTACTCACGATTAATGAGATGTCAGCAAAGTTGAAAGAAATGTATTGATGTCCAATAGCAAAGTAATCAGACCCTCACAAGGCCAGGTAATATGAACATCTTCCAGAGAGCTTTCATCTATCTTAAATGCCATGGATGGATTCGCTACACTTCACAAAGGGAAAGAAGCGTGCAAGAAAGGCGTACAATACTGGGAACTTCCAAATGCTGAGCTGAATGCAAACATAGTGACTCTGTGAAAGTCACAGTGTAAGTTTTGAGGTATGCTTTTGTAGTTATGTGTGTATATATATATCTCATTGATAAGCACACATATATAAACTCAAATATAAAAATGTCAACGTTGAAGATTTTTTTCTCACTTTTTGACAGGGACAGGCAGAAGGGATGCTTTAAAAGCCCAGGCTGCAGACTTTGCACTCTTTCATTTTAGGTTTTTACTCTCTATGACAAAACCTGGTGCTGAGTGTTAAGTGCACGGCTTTTCTGGGGTATTTGTGAGGAAGGAAAGCAACAAAACAAGACAACATGAAAATTTGGCCAGGAATTATTCCAAAAATTTCAAATGCAAATACGCTTCTGAAATACTACTTTTCTACAGAGTGACCTGTAATTCTGGACCCTAAAAGCGGCTTTGCTATGTAAATGTGAGAGAGCCCAGGTTCTAGAATCCATTCATAAATTAAGTATAAATCTTTTATCTGAGAAAACTGAAAGATTTTAACCGAGAATGGTAATGGTGTACAACTTTATACTACCAACTAGGAGTGAGACTAAGCTTTTTAAGTCCTCTTCAGGCCAAGAGGATATTGGATCGTCTCCCATTGTAACCTGGTCAGAGGCATCTGCACTCATTCTCCTGCCCCATGGCTCTGAGGGATGAGAAGATTCAAGTTACCAGGTTTTTTACTTACTCCATTTATAAGACTGAGAATTGAACCACTGGCATTAGTTGTATTGTAACTGTCTGACCAAACTCAACTGAGAGAAATTATGCAAATTTTTAGAGCCAGACAGTAGAGGTACATTTGCTGCTATACCAAACACATTATATTAATTTGGAGGTGTTACGACTGTTAAAATTTTACAAGCAGAGAAACTTAAGACAACTATTACCTGCTATGAGCAGATGAGAGATATTCTAGATAAATTAATGGTTACAATTATTTTTTACTTAGTTACAATCATAGTCTTATTCTTATAATTGAAACTCATTTCTCAGAGTGAGATTTTTATTTGCACTTAAGTGAGCTAGTTGAGAAAGAAAGTGCCTGCCCTTGTTGAAAGAACTGCTTAAAAACACTCTGGAAGAAAAATACTACTCTCTTCTAGTAGACTTTCTAAACAAAGCTGTGGGAACAGAAGTGCGTAAGTAAGTAGGTCCATCAGGATGCATTCTTAATATAAAGGCCACATATATTTCATATAACATAATTTCACTGTGGATAATGATGATAACAGGAGTATTAGACTGAACATTGTTGAAGCATTTACAAAAATAAGAGGCACTTGGAAACCAGAGCAATTTCTCTCCATTGCAAGTGTTCAAATGCATTCAAAGTGCCCATTTGTTTAAAGCTCAAACTACATAATGGTGTATGAATATTTCGTGATGAACTACAGCTTTTATTTTCCTCCAATTAAAATGGAAATAAGGAAGAGATTCTTTGCATGTGCTGGAACATCTGTTTAAAATGAGTTCCCCAAATACCTTGAGCTGCTTGATACAGTGCTTGGTTTTAAAAAACAAATATGTAATTGATTAGACTAGAGTATGTATCTCATTGTGGAGTATCGTGGAAAAAATCTTTGATATTTAGTATTCTGACGGTGTAATTTTAACTCCCTCAGGATAACAATGAGAATATGCTAGTAAATCTCAGTAGGATTTTCCTAGCAAACAATTTTTGATGACATATTAAATTATATGTCTTAAATAAGGATTTGATTGCTCTAAAATTAAGATAGCTTTTTAATTTATAGTAATTTTATATCAATTAAGATATGTGCTTGACAATTTAGATACATATCCTCTGTTGTATAGTGCAGTTAAATAAATAAATGTTTTCATAAGGAATTGGTAATTGGTTATATTTGGATAGTAAATACAGAAAGGTATAGCTTTTGTGATTAAGAAGGTGAGCGTATAACGTTTGCTTTTAGAAAAGTGCACAGATGAAATTTCAGATAAACACTTCAAAGATTTAAAAGTTGGTCATGGACCAAACTGAGAAACTCCAGAGAAATGTAAAACATTTTATTTGGCGGGGGGAAAAAAAAATTCAGAAGTCTTTCCAATTACTGATTGAGAATTTCCACTACTACTGATAACAAAATTGATGGTACCTCAGCTGGGTTTTCTTTACTCTTATGGTCGGTGAAGGCCTAGCCAACCAGTGTTCAAAGACTTTTTCTTCATGGCCATCCCAAATTTGAGGTCAAAAGGAGAACAAATTCTTACTCTACGTAATCTCCTGCAGTCTGGGTGAACATTTACAAAAGCTGCTTATGTTCAAAACATACTGCACATCAGATTGTCTGTAACATTCTGGCTATGACCACTGAAGATGAGTGCAAATACAATCCAACATTGTGCCATTCAATCCCTAATTTCTTCCAAGGAGACAACTAAACTCCTCCAACCTGCAACATCTTTGGGCATGTATTTCCTTAATTATAGATATTTTTTAAAAATTCTCTATTACTGTCTCTATGGACATGTAAAAAAGCAACAAAATAAACTGTACTTGCACTTTGGGCTGAGAGAAGAAAAACCATTCAGCAACATGCTGCAAAGTTATTGCCAATGAAACTCAGACAACCAGCAGCTGTGGGGAAAGGAAGTAAGAGCACAAAGATATTTGAGCAGGAATTACTGCTTCTTCTGAAGAGAATTAAGGGGAAAAACTGTTGAAAATATACATGAAGAACAACAAAAACCCCGTAACATTCCTCTGCCCTCATGCTTCCAGGAATCACTTGCAGAATAAATGTAGTTGTATCACAGGAATTAATTAGCCTGACAGTTGCAATGGGAAGTAGAAAAAAGGTCACGATATCAGTGATACTTCTCTGGTTTATTTTAGTGGATTTCACACTCAGAGCACAAAGCATAAAGAAAGAAAATGTTATCTCCTGAAATATACAGAGCTCAAGAAGAGCAGCAGTCGCATGGATAATCGATGCTGTTAATATGTGTGCTACGGATCCTGCATTCTGCTCCTCTAGAAACTTGCAAAAATAAAGCTAATTTGGGGCATTTGGGTGCATCGTTACCAGTGTGTTCAGTTAAAAAATAATAATTTCCTCTTCTGTGCCGCCTCACTGGATGCCTGAATAAAAACCATTAATGTCCCTCCTCGCAAGTCTGGACAACTCATGCCTAGAGAGGAGTGTAATCAGAGGAAAAACATTATTCCATAGTGGTAGAACAGAGAGAGAGAAGTTACTTGTAACAAATAGTTTTTAAATAATCCCCAAATGTTTAAAGTTTCTAGTTCTAACTTATTAGTTATAATCAGTAACTGTTTCTACTAGCCTTTATCTTTGAAGTCCAGTTAAAATACATTTCCTGTTCTTGAAGAACTCAGATTTTTCATGAGGATGTTTCAGTCAATGTTCCTAATCTGCACCCAAGACAGCTTCTTTATCTAAATTGTCCTTTGAAGATCTGTTTTTCAGATTAACAGAGAATCTCTACATGATACTTGCTTTTGCGCTGAGGGGAATAATACAGTTGCAGATATTCAGAAGTTTAAAATATATAGGCCAAGAATAGTACTCCTGAAAGAATTGAAGTGGCAAAGTTGGCAACACATCCATACAGCTCAGGACACATTTAATACACACACACGCGCGCACACACACACACATACATACACATACACATACACACACTTCCCGGAGATGCACATTTTCCCAATCACTTAAGCTGCAGAGACCTGCAGAGACAGATGAAAACATGACAGGAGTGAGAATGCTGCCAACTAACTTTGACTTCAAGTCCTCCCTTTCTGGTGCTAGTTTATGGATAGACACACTCCTGTAGTTTTCTACTTCTTTCATCTTTGAGGGCTCATCCCCCCTTACTTCTGTTTGTGCTGGCAGTTATTTCTGGTACTTCGCAGTACGTCTCAGACAGGCAGAAAGGGTGGTGAGGCAAATGTAATCTCAGAAGTAAAAGGTGTCTGAAAACAAAATCTCTCAAGTGTTTTGGGAGAAAGATATGGAGAAGAAAAAGCAGAAGAAAACAAAAGTCCTCGTACAAGTGTTTTCTCCTTATGAATGTTTCCTGATTCCAGAGAAATGAGTAGCATATTTATTCATACAGTTTGACTAACAACCAAAAATCTCTTGTAAGATGTGCTTCTTTATGTATCATCATGATGGCTTGGCTTTGCAAATGAACATTGGAAAGGGTTTTTCCCACGCTCACTGCAAGCGATGAGTGCACCCTTCGGGCCTGCGCGGTGGATTTTTTAGGTGAGGCGCAGCGTGCGCGGAACTGGCTCCATCCTTTACACCTGAGGTTCATCTGCCAGGGCCTAGAGAGCTTGGACGGTGACAGCAAAGTCCTCAGGTCGTAGGTTTGTTTAGAGTGTCCTTCTCTGAGATGGATGCCTTACAGGGCTAAACGAGCTCCATCTGCCCAGGTTTGGAGTCAGAGTTGTCCTTCTCCTAGGATGGCTGCCCGAAGGCTAGTGAGCCCATCCTGCCCGTGGACACACTTTGCCTGACCCTTCAGTTGAGACCTGTCAGGCTTGGGAGATCCCACCAGAGGCGTATGCTACCACCAGCAGAGCTCTCAACCTCACAAGGGCAGGCAAGTTCTTTCCCCATGACAAGGGGGTGCCCGTGAAAGAGTCGCTGCTCTACCTCCGGACATCACAGACCTGGGCACGGGGCGGCTGGGACCTGCCAAGAACGGGAGTCCTGGAGGGGTCTTCATGTATATTTCCCTAATGAGAGAACAATACAGGCAGTCCAGTTTTTTTCTCGGGACTCATGCACTAAGAAAGGACATTTAATACAAAAAGTAAGAGTCAGCATTCCTTATCAAGACCTACAGAGGACAAAAAAAAAATGAGAGGACTTAGGTCAGCCTTGCACTCTCCTAAACCAACACTTTTGCAGTAATTTTAAGAAATGTTCTTATGTTCCTCTCCAATAGAAATTCTGCTGTTGTACTATTAACAAACTTGTCTGACACTTGTTCAACCACACTGTAAGGATTGATATTTGTTATATTCTAATAAATTTGTTAATTATTTTTAGTATTTGTTTTTTTCACCACCTCCTTGAATCAGATTTCTTTTTCTGCAGTTTTCAATGCACTTGTGCAACAAACAGATGGACATGGCAGTGTCAGATTTATGCTCGGACTTGGTGATATCAAGGTCTTTTCCAACCTGAACGATTCTGTGATTTTATGAATCTCCTAATAATCATGAATGACTGGGCACTACATATGTAGCATTAGCAAAAGCATTGCTGATACAAGTGATGTAATACAAAAATCTGTACTTTAGTAGATACTCCACAACTTTGAATGTCAAAGAGGTGCCTTGATTTGAACTGTCCCTTGGAGGACTACTGTAAACATCAGCAGGTGGCCTTTCCCGCAAATATCTTTGATCCAGTTTGTTAATAAACCATAACATTTAAAACTCTTTTTCTACTTGACCATTGAGTTTTAAAGCTAATGAAAAGTGTTAACTGAAATTCAGAAACTCTTTGGGACTGAAATTATATCATCCTATGTATCCGTAATACACCATTAAAGTCTAATGTATTGCTAAATAAATAAATACTAGTTGCTATTATTATTAAAAATAAGTAGTATTACTATTTTATTTATTAGTAAAAAATTCTGTATCCTTATTCAAAAAACCCCACCACTTTTCCTGATGTAGCTTGGGAAAGTGAATTGAAAGGAACTTCATGGCATGAAAAATTTTGCCTTTGATATTCCCTTATAGGCTATAAGTACTTGTTCTCATCAAGTTTCCCATTTTGACATCGAGTTATATTCTGCTTCTCCTCTGCCGTCTGTTGATTGTTTTCTGTGTTTTGGTTTTGATTCTGGTTGCAAGAGATTTTAGAGTTGAAAACATATTTTTTTAAAACAATTTTACATCTTGATAAATGTTCTATCAAAAGTAGAATTTCTTCATGAGCATGTGATTTTCCTTTTAACATTTCATTTCCAGGACTACAGTTTTCATTTAACTGTGGCCTTCGTACATTTGGGTGGAATGGAAGGAAGTTGTTCAGCCATTTTCTGTGGTCTGGCCACTTACCCTGATAATCTAAGTTTTTACTCTGTTAAAATAGAACACTGGCAGTGGCCTTAATCTATCCTGTTGTCTTCCTGTTGCGTACTATGACTGTGACTACCTAGCCACATATTGTTATGTTCTTATGGGGTCTGGATTCGCTATGGGTTTCTGAAAGATTTCTGGTATATGATTAAAATAATATCTTACTTTTTTTTCTGGTACGAACAGTTGGTGGCAATATTAAAGGAAAGGGCTTGATGATCCCTTCTGTTCATGTCATCCTATCCCCAATTAAATTGATCTAATTCAATAAGACTTTTCCCGTATAGAAAGATTCAGAAACGGACAAGCAAACAAAAGCCCCTGGATGGTCAAGATTTAAAGTCATAAACTGAATGCTGAGTGGATACAGTTGTGAGAAGAAAGGAGAGGGAAGGTCCAATAAAATATGAATTAAGGTACTTCAGGCAGACTTAAATGAAATAAATGCTTTTGAAAAAATGTATGTAGTAAAAAAATGAAATCGGATTTTGTTTACTGATATGATATTCAGTAAGACAATTACATGCATTTCTCTGCAAAAATATCAGCCGCCCCACTTCACTAATGCATATGCATTACGTATCTTAAATAAACAACCATCTGATCCAACCATCTGAATGTGATTTAGCCCCAATAGACTTTCTAGGCACTCTGACACATATTTTCTGCTATGTTTGATAGGATTCAAGATGACTGTTCTTTTGGCAGTGACCTTTAATTTAAATGTGTGTGCCATAGTCATGCTGTTCCATAATCAGCATATTTTTCCAAGCTAACTAGTTATTCTTATTTCCATGTTTGAATAAAAGGAGGGAAAAAATTCTTTGAAATATTAACATGTCTCTTCATGTTTTTATCACCTGAAGTATTACTGCACTTTAATTACCAAGCTGAGAGCAATAGGATTTTGTCACATTAGGAGAACAGCAACCCCTCATATTTAGAGACAGAAGACAGAGAAAGCAACATAACTGGAGAATGTCACAACATATTTATCCTTTCTAACACTCCCCGTAGACCAGTCTGAAATTTCCTTTTCTGGTGCAAATACATTCTTGGGAAAAGGCATATAATTTGTGTCTTCCCTTCTTCCCTGTTTTTTAATACACTAATAAATTAATCATTGCATTATTATTCTTTCTACTCTTCAGAATTATTATTCTTTCTACTCTTCTTTCTACTCTTCTACTCTTAATGCTTCTGAGACTCTGGAAATATTTTTTCCAATAACTCATTTATAGAAGTTGAATACCTGTTCCAAGTCAAAGTAAATTCATTCTCAAAATCATCACATATGAAGGGTAAAATTCTGGCCCCTGGAAAAGCTTTTATGAAGTTTGTTGGATCAATTTTGCACCATTAAAAGATCTATTTTCAGAGACCAGATGCTCAGTTGTTTCTGAAAATGATCCTGTCACTGTTGAAAAGCTTGTTCTTAATACGCAGTATATTATGAGAAAAAAAAAAGAGGACTGCAAACTCATTTTACCCGCAATAAATGCACCCTTCCATAAGCCTTTGGAAATCTATTATACTCTAAACCAAGACAGGCCAATAGGTCTTATTTCCTGCTCACAGCTCTGAATTCTTCCTGAGAAATATTTTGAGTATATTGGGTTTGCCTGTTTCCACAGACGTAAAGAATTAGTGAAACAGAATTGAAAGGGATATGGTTAATGTTCCTTTTTTAAATTTTACTAGGGTCAAAATAGGAACATGAATGCTGCCTTTTTTGTATTAGTGGTGATGATCATATAAGAAAAGAGTTTTTCAAGAAAGAGAATTTACCTGAAATCTAGATTCCAATAAAACAACAACAACAACAAAACAGATGGAAAATAACGTCGATTTTAGAAGGGAATTGGGAAAAACTAGTAAGTTGCTACTGCTGATTTTTTTTTTCAAGTGGAAAACTTACTACCAATTTTAGTTTTAATTGAAAAACCACTATTATTGAATATCACTAAATGGCATAAGTTTTTCAGAAAAAATCATAGAAAGTATCGTTCTTCTGGATTCTAAGTAACTTATTCATATGCAACAAGATCTTGAAGAAGCTACACCATTTCCACTGAATTTATTCTTAACTTTATTATTTTCTGAGGCAATTTACATGATGGCCTTTTACCTTACTGTGTGGGAACACATTGCTGAAGGTAGAAACGTGTGCTATGGATAGATTTGGCCTCAGCTGAGTAAACATCTGCGCTTTAGCAATGCAGTACACGGAGGGAGAATTCTTCATGACAGTGGCTCAAATGCAATGAATTGTGATTAATTGTTGTACAGATTTTCTTCTGCCTATATGGAGCTTAGCATTGTGTTCTGCAATACAGAAGAAGTTTGGTCTCACAGATTCTCAGAATAGTTGAGGTTTGAATGCACCTCTGGAGATCAGCTAGTCTAACACCTTACTCAAGCAGTATTAGGTAGAAGGGGTTGCACAGAACCGTGTCCAGACAACATTTGAATATCTGCACAGCAGGAGACTTCACACCACAAGCTTGTTGGGTAACCTGTACCAGTGTCTGACCAACTTCACAGCAAAAAAACCTCTTTCCTTACGTCTTTTGCTGAACTTACTTCAGTAAGTCCCTATCTTTCTTGTACTGGGGAGCCCAGGATTAAACACAGTTATACATTAAAGTATGTCATCATGAAACCTGGTCCCATTCCTCTGAGCAAGAGTGAGTTTTTAGCATAAAATATTGCTTCAAGTTGAAAACATGGGAGTAAGGTTATTGACTCATAGCAGTGACATCTGTAGCAAGTAAGTAGATAATCCTGTATGAGGTACTCCTCATACAGAATGAACGCTGTTATAAATAGTTGCTATTATTTGGTGTAATTGTACTAGGTCTCATATTTGTGTCACTACCTATCTTGGTGACATAAGTCACTGCATTCAGGATGGTAGAATTGATGCAGGGAAACTGTGTGGAGAGTGCAAGACAAGTCTAGGAGGCTAGGAGACTAAGGACAGACATGGAGCTCAGCTATATTAAAATCATAGCATGCTCCTTTTAGGATCAGGAATTTTGATGATCCCATCCTGAAGAATATTTTTGCAGTTTTCTTGAATGCTGCCACAAAGGAACTACTTGAATAATATTTGTTTAGGAGGTGTTTCAGATGATATTTATGAGTCCCAGAGAAATAAACATATAACATACTTTATTACAATGCCCATGACTGATACTGATATTTCTATTCCCAACTGCTGGATCATGTTAGAGAAATATAGTGCTTCACACTGTGGTTTAACATTTCAACTTAGCAATACTTTTGAAATAATAATTATACAGAACAGCACAGCACTGACTTCCTGAAAGTCTTCAAGTACAAGACACCCTAGAAAATGGTGCTGTAAAATTTCCCTATCCTGGACAGAATACAATTAGGTATACAAAGAAGAGACTGGTAGAGGAATTATGAATAAACAAGATCAGAAGCACAAACACACAAACACACAGTCAGCCTGGTTATCTTATCACCTGATTCAGGTCATTAGCCATAGTATAGTGCTGTCTCTTGCTGACCATAAAGAAAAGAGAATACACTACATTATCTAACGGCTTAATAGAATCTAAACTTTTGTAATCTTATCTGAGAAATTTAAAAGCATCATTGTTGAATGCAATCTGGATTTTAAAAAAACCTTATGAGAAAAAGGTTGAGTGACGCTTCCTTCTCCATTATGTTTGTTTATCATGTGTTATCTTAGAGCAAATATAAAAGCTAAGATTCTCTGTTTTACGATATTAAAAAATCCTCCTGTGTCCTTTTCTTTCAATAACACTGTCCTGCCTGCTTTTGGATGTCACAGGCAAGGACTTTGCCGATGGAGTGATTAAATGATGTGCAGTCTGTCCTTAGCAGTGAAGGTGATAATTACACAGAGAACAGCAACTAAGGAGTAAGGATGTTCCCCTGGAACTGGTCTCAGAATGAAAACGTCAGATGTGTACTGCTCTGAATAGCACTGGGCCTCTCTTCATTACTGCCCCATCACTCTTCTGAAATTGATCCCATTTCATCCACTCTAATGAAGTTTAACAAAAAATGTCACTGAAGAATTTCAATGTCGTCTTCTCTCTCAGTAGCTGACTCGTCTCCGGAGCACTGAAAATCACAACTTCTCTTCAACAAACTGTGCAAAGTGAAACAGCTACCATAAGTTAAATTCTAGAGTTTTTCTTATTTAACCAAGAATTAAAAAAAAAAAAAAAAGCATTCTCTTTCACAAGATTATCTTTTTTATTCCACCTCGTAATTCTAAGAATGTATCTCATACTATATAATATGAAATAACATTTATGGCCCAGTCACATGCTTAATTGAGCGTAGAATGTTTTATCTTTTCCTATGTTGATAATCTTTGCTTTAGGAGAGATGACGTTATTTGTATGTCAACAAGAAAGTGCAAAGTTGCCCTGAACTGTTTAATTTTTTTTATTTAGAATTGTGTTTTAGAGTTCTGTATTTCAGAATGGAAGAAATAAAATGAAAGAAAACCTCAAAATCTCACAGGAACATCCTCAGAAAACTAGGAATTCTGAAAGAGTATGTGTTAAGTCGGAAAAGGGGAATAGCTCCAAAGGTTTACCTTGTTTTTGCAAATAAAAATGTTTTCTTTAATGTCATCTACCTGACATCTGCCTACTGACAAACTGTTAGAGTGGAGATTTCTTTCAGATAGAAAACCCGTATCTTCATGAACCACAGTCCAGTTTGCAGGGCAGAATACTTCAAATTTTTCAATGCAGTACAAGTGCAACCACTCTTGAAGAGAAATCACTTTCATGGATCCCAGTGATTATTGAGTTTATCTGCTACGGTACCGTATGATGGACAAACAACAATATCCATGCATCTGTTAAATCATATGCCAATACCAGCTCTCTCTTCCCTACTCCTCATACAGAATGAACAGTTATAATAGTTGCTATTATTTGGTGTAATTGTAGTAGGTCTCATATTTGTGTCACTTATACCTAAAACTGGATATGGGAATGCTAAAACTGATGAAATATCTTTATTAGTTATCCAGCAAAATTAATAATACACTACTTATCTGGCAATAGGCTTAATATGACCACATATTTTTATAACATAAATGAGAAAACTGAGAAATAGGAGTTAATGTGCAATTTCTGAACTCATAAACTCATGCTAATCAACTGAAGAACCCTATAAAACATGTAAGCAAGTTAGAGTTTCTAATTCTATATCTCCTTCCTTTAGGAAACCTTAACTTTGCTTAGCAATACCAATAGTACTTTTCTTCAGAGGAAAAGAGAAAGAAGAAAAAAGTCTTGCCAGCTTCAAATAGTCTTTTTTCTATTGTTTCCCCTTAGTGTACTTAAAAGCCTATAAATAGAATTGGTGCTTTATAAAGAGATAAGATACAAGTATTCTTTTGAAAAGTATAAACAAATAACTTGGTCAGTTTGTTTGAATAGTTAAGACAACAAGGATAGACTTATCCTGGAAAATCTTGTTTTATTTACATTCTGGCTGGTAAGGGGTATTTTCGAAACCAAGTTGTCTCATGCTGATTATTCATTATCTATGTTTTGCTGTAGAGAAAAAGAAAAAAAAGAAAAAAGAAAAAAAAAGAAGAGAAAAATGAAGGCCTATTGCCCACAGTAAATCTGATCCATCCGTTAGACATCTATCTTATAAAATATTTATAAACAGTTCTGTCTTGGGATCTTGAAGTTTGCTCTCTCCCAGTGATATTTGTTAAGAGCTATTGTGCCATTTCAGCATTATCTCCAAGGATCAGCTTGGGATAGTAGTATTTGCACAAATACAGTTTAAGTATCTACAAATCATTTTACACCAGAAATCCACCACAGAATTGATATAGAACAGAGCAAATGATCCTGAGTAAATACAGAAATACACATAAAGCATGATCTTCCCTCCGTGGCATTGCTGAATATTTGCTTTACTGTCTGCAAATGTGTGGAGTTTATTTCTCCCCTCCCACTGTAAAACCTTGCCCACAGGGTTTTGCGATAATGACAACTAACACTGAAAGAAATTCTGTTGAGTTATTTTGTAATACTAAAATCCCCATTTATGACAAAGAAATAGTGCATAAATCTTACAGTCCCAGCGACAGCCATAATTAACACAGTGCAATTAAGTGCATTTCCCTGGGCAGGTTAAAATTTGGCTCCCTGCACTAACAATAAATCATGGTTTAGACATGGAATGGCTTAACCAAATGTCAGCTAAGCTGTGATAGAAGTTCTCTGTACATGTTCTCTTCCTGAGAAGTACCCACAGGAGAACTTGAATTAGCTTGACTCTCTGAAGGTATTCAGGATTTAAATTATTCTGTTGAGAGCAGTTCTCTGGAAAAAGTTTATGGTTTTGGTCACTTAGTCTGTTACTTCAGCTGACAAAAAAAAATGCAGGAAAAAGTATGCAAATGAATATTTGTTTTAATCGTAAAACTCAGCAATTATAAGTTTTATTATTATATAAATGCCCCCCAAATTCATCCTGGATTTGGGCTCAGGCTTTTTCAGATGAAACTGATAATCTTAATGGTATGTCTTAAATTAAAATTCCTGGTTTAGCTTTCCAAATGTGATAACTACAACAACAATTGGAACAACAGCTTATGTAATTGAATTTGGTGGGTATGATCTGTGAAGAGCCAATCCAAAGCAATTTTGTTAGTGGTGAAATTTCTAGGTCATTTGTCTGGGTTGTCTGTCTGTTCTCCCCACTACAGAGATTTTAACCTTAGAGGGTATCTAAAAAGTCTTCGCATTCAAATTTAAATTTTATGGCATCAAATGGTTTTTTAGAACTAAAGATCTTGTACCATGACTATTCCCTCAAATACTTCCAATTATTCTGAATATTCTTTAGTTATCATTCTTGAGTAGTTTTTTCTGAAGACTTTAACCAACCTAAAAAGTATGAGACATTATCCTTAATCAAGGCAAATGGTAAAAGCTTTAGAATGTCTCAGGCTCTGCGTATTGGTCATGCCAGAGTTTTATTGCACCTTTGGATGTATTCTTTTCTAAATCCAAATGGGGCGATAAAGGGTCCATTTCCAATTCTGACACTAATACAAGAACTTCAGCAGTCTGAAGCAATATTCCATAAAGCCACAGCACATCTATAGTTAGGCAAAGAAATTTCTAGCCCCTGTGAAACCCTCTCTACCTCATAGCACAATTCCATGCAGTGTTAGTCTCTTTCTGACTTAAAGTGACATTCTCTGAGGGTTGTGTTAGAAAGCAGCAGCAGAAGCAAATGCCAATATGAGAGAAATTCTCCCTGAATCAGGGAGCAGACAGTCCCACATCCTTAAGAGAAAGTCCCAGCTTTGTCTCTTTCCTGAAGTATAGGCAGCAGGATAAGCTGAAGCAGCCCAATCCATAAAAATGTAATTTGAAAATGAAACAGTATGGAGTGTCTCAGATAACGAGGATAGACTCAATCTTTCTTAATGCTATTCCTGGTTTTCTATATGATTTAAGTTTCAGAAAGTTTTTCTTTGTAAAAAAATGTTCGTCAGGCACAGCAGTTCTAGGTAGCTTCTAAATGGTTCTTGGCTTTTGGCTTTGGTGCTAGAGACTTAAGAGACAGAGTCTCAACTGGGTCTTATTTGAATTGTCTTCATGTCCTGGGATAATTTTGGACAAAAACTGCAGAATAACCCTCCCTATTTCCTGACATTTTTCACATGCTGAGCTATTACTCAAGGATTCTTCAGGTGTTTATTCAGTAGAAATTTATAGATATATTTCAGGATGAAAAGGAGCAAACTCAGGAGGACAGAACTGAGTTTCTAAGTGACCTGGTGAGTTTACAACACTGGAGTCCGTAAGACAGTGAGTAAAATCTGTGCTAAAAAAATAAATGTAAATACCAACAATACAGAAACTATGGATTATCTTTTATTTTTAAAACATGTAGGTTTTTTTTTTTTATCTGAGTAGAGTATTTTCCTTCTTAATAATCAACTGTCACACAGATGATGGCAAAGGAAAACTTAAGGAACTTTCATATCAAAAAACTTGATTTATTTCAGTCTGAACAGGTTTATCTTCAAAGCTTTTGTTGTTTTTGAACCAGTTGGCTGAGGCAAAGATATTTGAGCAGTTAGCTAAAAGCAAAACAAAACAATCCTACCCTAGCTTAAGGATCTACACACAAAACCACAGATATTAAAGAAGTTGAAAACGAAATTTAATTATCATTAGGCTGAATTTCATTATTTGGATTCATGTTTATGCTCTTGTCTGATTCTAAATTTATATATGTGTCTAGAAAAAATAAAATCCTGATGTTTCCTAGTTTCATGCAAAAAAAAAAAAAAAGCGGTTTCGGGCATTTTGAACTGTCTTTGTAGCATATTTTTCGAGAAGGAGACAATGTTATTGGTCCACCATCCACATTTCAAAATTAATCTTTCACTGAAAATCCATGTTACATAAGCAACCTTAGAACTGGGCTATTGACTCTTAATATCTTCAGAATTTTGAGAACCAGAGAGATGTGTCAGAATTAGAGGCCCTGTGTAGCCTCTTTCCTAATTTGAATTTCTAAATTTATATCTACAAGTGATTTTTCACTGGGCTGCCTTAATAAAAAAAAGTGCAATAAATAGACCAAATTCCTGAGTAAGTTAACAAGAAGACAAGCAATGGCAGTGCACTTTCCATTTTAATCTGTTCTTTTCATACGTAAATGCCTTTTGTCATTGTTATTAGTACCAAGGAATGGGTTAAAATGGTTTAGGATTTTTTTTTTAAAAGTAGCATACCACATTGCTTTAGTCCTCTGTTGAAATATTAAGATCATACAAACCACCCTTCTACAGGGTGTTCATTCCCCTTTGTATCTACATAAGAAGGAAAAAAAAAAAGAGGTTTTCAGCAAGAGGAAAGAGAACACAGTATAGATGTGGCAAAGCAGAATAGCAAGGAGCCTATGCCAACAATACATGAAAAATTACCCTTGAGGTCCCACACCGGTGTTTGAAAATTGCTCAGATCCAGCAATGCACCAAGGTCTGCTTCACTGACCTATTTTGTACTGTGGAAACAATCAACCTTGAGTTGAAGACAAGCCTGTGAGACACTGAAGTTCTTTCCACAGATATGTTTTCTTGTTTACATTATTTTGAACAGCTCAGATATGCTCTAACTTGAGCCTTAAAGCTAGAAATATTTAAGTGTGCATTTTTCACAGTCTATCCCAGGTTTCAATTTTTACTGCTGTAACTTGTTTGCAGAGTCCTGTATCTCTCACACAGATGGTGTCCAAGCCAGTGTTTCCATCTGCAGAGCCTTTTCTGAATCCTTTTAATCTATGACAAATTAAAGCAATGTAGGATTTCAGTCTATTAGGGTTATCATTCTCCAGAATGGGAAAAGGAACATGCTTTATTGTTTTTGTTTCAACATTCATTGGATTTTAAAAGAATGAGATATATACACCCAAAGAGATTATCATAACACTGGGAAATCTGTGAGTTTCATTTTATTATTTGCATTACAGTAGCACTTAAAAGCTTTTTTGGCAATGCCTGTACTAGTAAATTAATCTGCACAAATAAATCTAAATTGCTACTATTACCTTTTTAACACGGTCGTCACCTGGGGTAGCTAGCATTTGTACACCCAGTTCCTGGGTGCAGTTCAGGGGACAGCACTGACTAACCTGACCCCATAAGGTGGTCTGAAGGCACCCTGTTTTGAAGGGTGAGAGATTTAGCCATTTGGATGTGAGCTGTGCCATGACACTTGTTCTCAGAGCTTGAAAGCATTCTCTGTTTTTCATCCTTCATTAATACAAATTTAATTGTTACAAATGTAATTGTATCTTGAATCGGCTAAAATAAATTGTACCTATCTGAAGAAGCTAAAGGCTCCAAGGAAGGAGCCTTTAAAATAAAAGCCAATAAAAGGAATCTCAGAAAACATCATTGGAATTCATGCCAACCCAGCAGGGTCCTGCTTCCTCCTATTGTCTGGACCAGGTAGAGATTTATGACAATACAAGTGCTAATAGGGCCATTAGCTTAAATAGTTGTGCTTATATCCTCTGGTTCCAGATACACTTTCCATAACTAATCTAGTTGGGAGTATTGCTACATAGCATTTGTTCCACATTATGATTTTTTTTGTTGTTTTTTCACATTTGCATTATAAAGAATAGGCACATGCAGACAAACCCAAAACCAGACCAAACCAAAACAAGACCAAACCAAACCGAACCAAAACCCAAAATAAACCAACCAACCAAACCAAACAAAACCAATCAACCAAGCAAACAAAAAACCATCATGGCTTGGCTTTGTGGATGTCCCGGTTTGGGCTAGACTTCCTGGTTTGGGCTGAAACTTCCTTGTTTTGGTTAATGAACGAATAGCTATTATTCCCTGCAAGTACTTTAACCCCACATTTAATTGGTCAAAAGAGGGTCAGGTGCACTGTTACGTGTTAAGGTTATAAAGCAACACGCAGGGAGGATCCGCCCTCTCCCGGACTTCCGCACTTGCACCAGAGAGCACCT